>NC_057811.1:160428098-160728098 GCF_018294505.1 Triticum aestivum | reverse complement strand
AGGAATTAAGATTGGGATGCTGATACGTCTCCAACATATCTATAATTTTTGATTATTTCATGTTGTTATATTATCAATCTTGGATGTTTTATATTCATTTACTAGCAACTTTATATCATTTTTTGGGACTAGCCTATTGACATTGTGCCTAGTGCCAGTTGTTGCTTTCTGCTTGTTTTTTACTTTGCAGAATATCAATACCAAACGAAGTCCAAATGCAATGAAACTTTTGAGAGATTTTTTTCTGGACAGAAGATACCCAGGGAGCCAAAGGAGCACACGGGAGGAGGCCTCTGGGGCCCACTAGGCACTAGGGCGCGCCAGAGGCCCCAGACGCGCCCTGGTGGGTAGTGTGTTGGGGAACGCAGCATTTCAAAAAAAAATACCTATGATCACACAAGATCTATCTAGGAGATGCAAAGCAACAAGACGGGAGAGTCTGTCCACATACTATCGTAGACCGAAAGCGGAAGCGTTTAGTAAAACGGTTGATGTAGTCGAACGTCTTCGCGATCCAACCGATCCAAGTAACAAACGTACGGCACCTCCGTGTTCAGCACATGTTCAGCATGATGACGTCCCTCGAGCTCTTGATCCAGTTGAGGATGAGGGAGAGTTCCGTCAGCACGATGGCGTGGCGACCGTGATGATGAAGTTACCAGCGCAAGGCTTCGCCTAAGCACTATGATGATATGACCGAGGTGTGTAACTGTGGAGGGGGGCATCGCACACGGCTAAGAGAAGACTTGGTGTGCCTTTGGGGTGCCCCCCTCCGACGTATATAAAGGGGGGGGGGAGGAGGAGGTCGGCCCAAGGGGGGCGCCAAGGGGGGAGTCCTATTTGGACTCCTAGTCCAAGAAGGATTCGGCCCCCCCTCCTTCCTTCCACCGGAGAGGGAAAAGGGGAAGAGAGAGAGGGAGAAGGAAAGAGGGGGGATGGCCCCCTCCCCTAGTCCAATTCGGTTTGGGAAAGGGGGGCGCGCCCCTCTCACGTGGCCTTTCTCCTCTCCTCCAATAAGGTCCAATAGGCCCAATACTTCTCCCGGGGGGTCCGGTAACCTCCCGGTTCTCCGTAAAAATGCATGAACCGCTCGGAACCATTCCGATGTCCAAATGCAACTTTCCAATGTATGAATCTTTACCTCTTGACCATTTCGAGACTCCTCGTCATGTCTGTGATCTCATCTGGGACTCCGAACAAACTTCGGTCATCAAATCACATAACTCATAATACAAATCGTCATCGAACGTTAAGCGTGCAGACCCTACAGGTTCGAGAACTATGTAGACATGACCGAGACACATCTCCGGTCAATAACCAATATCAGAACCTGGATGCTCATATTGGTTCCTACATATTCTACGAAGATCTTTATCGGTCAACCGCATAACAACATACGTTGTTCCCTTTGTCATCGGTATGTTACTTGCCCGAGATTCGATCATCGGTATCCTCATACCTAGTTCAATATAGTTACCGGCAAGTCTCTTTACTCGTTACGTAATACATCATCCCGTAACTAACTCATTAGTCACATTGCTTGCAAGGCTTATAGTGATGTGCATTACCGAGAGGGCCCAGAGATACCTCTCCGAAACACGGAGTGACAAATCCTAATCTCGATCTATGCCAACTCAACAAACACCATCGGAGACACCTGTAGAGCATCTTTATGATCACCTAGTTACGTTGTGATGTTTGATAGCACACAAGGTGTTCCTCCGGTATTCAGGAGTTGCATAATCTCATAGTCAGAGGAACATGTATAAGCTATGAAGAAAGCAATAGCCATAGAACTAAACGGTCATTATGCTAAGCTAACGGATGGGTCTTGTCCATCACATCATTCTCTAATGATGTGATCCCGTTCATCAAATGACAACACATGTCTATGGTTAGGAAACTTAACCATCTTTGATTAACGAGCTAGTCAAGTAGAGGCATACTAGGGACTCTTTGTTTTATCTATGTATTCACACATGTACTAAGTTTCCGGTTAATACAATTCTAGCCTGAATAATAAACATTTATCATGATATAAGGAAATATAAATAACAACTTTATTATTGCCTCTAGAGCATATTTCCTTCAGTCTCCCACTTGCACTAGAGTCAATAATCTAGTTCACATCGTCATGTGATTTAACACCAATAGTTCACATATTTATGTGATTAGTTCACATCTCCATGTGACTAACACCCAAAGGGTTTACTAGAGTCAATAATCTAGTTCACATCGCTATGTGATTAACACCCAAAGAGTACTAAGGTGTGATCATGTTTTGCTTGTGAGAGAAGTTTAGTCAACGAGTCTGCCACATTCAGAGCCGTATGTATTTTCCAAATTTTCTATGACTACAATGCTCTGCGCGGAGAAACTCTAGCTAATTGCTCCCACTTTCAGTATGTATCCAGATTGAGACTTAGAGTCATCTGGATCAGTGTCAAAGCTTGCATGGACGTAACTCTTTACGACGAACTTTTCGTCACCTCCATAACCGAGAAACATGTCCTTATTCCACTAAGGATAATTTTGACCGTTGTCCAGTGATCCACTCCTGGATCACTATTGTACCCTCTTGCCAAACTCATGGTGAGGTACACAATAAGTCTGGTACATAGCATAGCATATTTTATATAACCTATGACTGAGGCATAGGGGATGACTTTTCATTCTCTTTCTATTTTCTGCCGTGGTCGGGTTTTGAGTCTTTACTCTGAAGGAAATATGCCCTAGAGGCAATAATATAGTTGTTATTTATATTTCCTTATGTCATGATAAATGTTCATTGTTCATGCTAGAATTGAACTAACCGGAAACTTAGTAGATGTGTGAATACATAGACAAAACAGAGTGTCCCTAGTATGTCTCTACTTGACTAGCTCGTTAATCAAAGATGGTTAAGTTTCCTGACCATAGACATGTGTTGTCATTTGATGAACGGGGTCACATCATTAGGAGAATGATGTGATGGATAAGACCCATCTGTTAGCTTAGCATGTTGATCGTTCTATTTTATTGCTATTCACTGGTGCGCGTCGGTCCTAAACAAACGGTTTAAAATCCCTTTCCGCGACAGCATTTGAAACCGTCGCCAAGTGAGTGTGTGCGATAGGGTGTCCTTCCCACACGACCCAGAAATCGTCGGGGATAGGCCCTCCTGGGACCCAGGCTGGGGCCGTGTGCGATCGGGCGAGGCTTCGAAACCCAATCATTTCCGTAGGTATGTACATCCCACACGATGAATCCCAGAAATCATTTCCGTAGGTATGTACATCCCACACGGTGAATCCCGGAAATCATTTCCGTAGGTATGTACATCCCACACAGTGAATCCCAGAAAAACATTTCCGTTCATATGTATATCACACATAGTCAATCCAAGGAATACGTTTCCGTTCTTATGTACATCCCACACGGTCAATCCAGGGAAAACATTTTCGTTCGGATGTACATCCCACACGGTTTTATGTATAAGCTCGTGTGTGAAAGGTGTAACTATCACACATGCTCTGCCTTGGTTAACGGTTTGCTTTCGTTAACTACATCACACACGATTTGATGTAGAAAACTGTGTGGCATTGGGTTATCCATCGCTGATGACCCACAAGTATAGGGGATCTATCGTAGTCCTTTCGATAAGTAAGAGTGCCGAACCCAACGAGGAGCAGAAGGAAATGATAAGCGGTTTTCAGCAAGGTATTCTCTGCAAGCACTGAAATTACAGGTAACAGATAGTTTTGTGATAAGATAATTTGTAACGAGCAACAAGTAACAAAAGCAAATAAAGTGCAGCAAGGTGGCCCAATCCTTTTTGTAGCAAAGGACAAGCCTGGACAATTTCTTATATAGAGAAAAGCGCTCCCGAGGACACATGGGAATTATCGTCAAGCTAGTTTTCATCACGTTCATATGATTCGCGTTCGGTACTTTGATAATTTGATATGTGGGTGGACCGGTGCTTGGGTGCTGTCCTTACTTGAACAAGCATTCCACTTATGATTAACTCCTATTGCAAGCATCCGCAACTACAAAAGAAGTATTAAGGTGAACCTAACCATAGCATGAAACATATGGATCCAAATCAGCCCCTTACGAAGCAACGCATAAACTAGGGTTTAAGCTTCTGTCACTCTAGCAACCCATCATCTACTTATTACTTCCCAATGCCTTACTCTAGGCCCAAATAATGGTGAAGTGTCATGTAGTCGACGTTCATATGACACCACTAGAGGAGAGACAAAATACATCTCATCAAAATATCGAACGAATACCAAATTCACATGACTACTAATAGCAAGACTTCTCCCATGTCCTCAGGAACAAACGTAACTACTCACAAAGCATATTCATGTTCATAATCAGAGGAGTATTAATATGCATAAAGGATCTGAACATATGATCTTCCACCAAATAAACCAACTAGCATCAACTACAAGGAGTAATCAACACTACTAGCAACCTACAGGTACCAATCCTAGACTTAGAGACAAGAATTGGATAGAAGAGATGAACTAGGGTTTGAGAGGAGATGGTGCTGGTGAAGATGTTGATGGTGATTGGCCCCCTCCCGATGAGAGGAGCGTTGGTGATGATGATGGCGATGATTTCCCCCTCCCGGAGGGAAGTGTCCCCGGCAGAACAGCTCCGCCAGAGCCCTAGATTGGTTCCGCCTCGTGGCGGCAGAGTCTCGTCCCGAAAGCTTGCTTATGATTTTTCCTCGGACGAAAGACTTCATATAGCAGAAGATGGGCATCGGAGGGCCACCAGGGGGCCCACGAGGCAGGGGGCGCGCCCAGGGGGTAGGGCGCGCCCCCACCCTCGTGCCCAGGGTGTGGGTCCCCTCTGGTATTTTCTTCGCTCAATATTTTTTATTATTTCCAAAAATAACTTCCGTGGAGTTTCATGACTTTTGGAGTTTTGCAGAATAGGTCTCTAATATTTGCTCCTTTTCCAGCCCAGAATACCAGCTACCGGCATTCTCCCTCTTTATGTAAACCTTGTAAAATAAGAGAGAATAGGCATAAGTATTGTGACATAATATTTAATAACAGCCCATAATGCAATAAATATCGATATAAAAGCATGATGCAAAATGGACGTATCAACTCCCCCAAGCTTAGACCTCGCTTGTCCTCAAGCGGAAGCCGATAACGATAAATATGACCACATGTTTAGAGGTAGAGGTGTCGATAAAATAAAATACGGACATGAGGGCATCATGATCATTCTTATAACAGCAACATATATGAATATTGTCATATGATTTCTTATGCTCAAGTAATAATATATTCACAATGTCAAGTATGAATCAGAAACTTTATTGAGAACTAACAAACTATAGTCTCAGTCATTGAGGCAATTGCAATTTATCATAACATCAGAAAGAGTCTATGTAAGAGCTTTTCAGCAAGTTCACATACTCAACTATCATTTATTCTTTCACAATTGCTAACACTCACGCGATACTTATGGTTACCGAGTTTTAATCGGACACAGAGAAAGATAGGGGCTTATAGTTTCGCCTCCCAACCTTTTACCTCAAGGGTAATGTCAACAATAATAGTTCATGCTAACTTACATCCAATTGGATATATATATATATATATATATATATATATATATATATATATATATCAGGATCTTTCCAACATACTGTGCTTGCCAAAGGATAAAATGAAAAAGAGGAAAGGTGAAGATCACCATGACTCTTGCATAAGGGTAAGAGATAAAAGTAAAAGATAGGCCCTTCGCAGAGGGAAGCAGAGGTTGTCATGCGCTTTCATGGTTGGATGCACGAAATCTTAATGCAAAATAACGTCACTTTATATTGCCACTTGTGATGTGGACCTTTATTATGCAGTCCGTCGCTTTTATTTCTTCCATATCACAAGATCGTATAAAGCTTATTTTCTCCCACACTAATAAGTCATACATATTTAGAGAGCAATTTTTATTGCTTGCACCGATGACAACTGGTGGACTCTTATGGCAAAACTGGGTTTAAGGGTATTTGGAAGCACAAGTAGTATCTCTACTTGGTGCAAAGAATTTGGCTAGCATGAGGGAGAAAGGCAAGCTCAACATGTTGGATGATCCATGACCATATACTTTATTTCAGATATAAGAAAACATAACCCATTACGTTGTCTTCCTTATCCAACATCAACTCTTTAGCATGTCATATTTTAATGAGTGCTCACAATCATAAAAGATGTCCAAGATAGTATATTTATATGTGAAACCTCTCTTTCTTTATTACTTCCTATTAATTGCAACGATGACCAAAGCTATGTTTGTCAACTCCCAGCAACTTTTAATCATCATACTCTCTATGTGAAGTCATTACTCTCCATAAGATCAATATGATCTCTTTATTTCTTTTTATTCTTTCTTTTTTCTTTTATTCCCTCAAGATCATAGCAAAATAATCAAGCCCTTGACTCAACACTAATCTTTATTATATAGCTCACGGACTCGATTACATAAAGGGATCGTAAAGCAAAACTCAAAACTAAATCATACCAAAAACTTTATTCTACTAGATCAAGATATTACTGAAAGGATCAAACTAAGAAAAACGGTAAAGATAGGAGTGTGATGGTGATACGATACCGGGGCACCTCCCCCAAGCTTGGCAGTTGCCAAGGGGAGTGCTCATACCCATATGATTATGTCTCCTTTGCTGGTGAAGAAGATGGTGGAGTTGTTGATGATGTGGGCTTGTCATCCATCTTCCAAGGCATAGGCTCTCCGTCATAGAAGGATGATCGAGTCTCCGGGATCCTCAAATCTGCAGCCAAACTCATCCTCTCGAATCTATATTCATACTCACAGTTTTGGTTTTGCAGGTCATAGATTTGGGCTTGGAGGTGCTCGATCTTCTCATGAAGCTTGAAGATGGTCTCCCCAATGTTCTTGGCATCCAGCTTGTGGTTGTTGGTGAACTCCGTGATCATCATGTGGTTGGCGTTGAGTTCACGTTCCACCATCCCCTGGCACTTGAAAACTTGTTGCTCCATTGCCTCGAGCCTCGTCTCCACGCTTCCTGTCCTCCTTGGTCCCTCAACATCGCGGATGTGCAGCAGCCCATCACGCATCTCAATGGTTTGAGGGTGTTGCAGCACCTCCGCGAGGTAAGGGTTGATGACCTTCTCGAAGAACTTGTCCTTGGGGGCGCTTGGAGACGTCATGATGACCTAGATCTGTCAGAAAAACAGCTCGAAACGAAAATAGAGGATATTTGCGTGATACAGGAGTCAAAACCTCCGGGAGATTATATAATGAATTTTTACCGACCAAAATATGTATCGTGCAAGAAAACAGAGTCCGGAGAGCGCACGAGGTGCCCACGAGGCAAGGGGCGTGCCCAGGGGGGTAGGGCGCGCCCTCCACCCTCGTGGAGCCCGTGTGTCCTTCCCGGACTGCTTCTTATTTTTCTATTTTTCTAAATATTCCAAAACGGAGAAAAATTGCCATTAGAACTGTTTTGGAGTCGGTTTACTTACCGTACCACATACCTATTCCTTTTCGGAGTCTGAAGCGTTCTGGAAAGTTTCCCTTACGGTTTCAATAATATTGGTTTCAACATTTATAGGATTACCTGAGATATAATGTTTGATTCTTTGACCGTTCACCACCTTTGGATTTGTGCCTTCGAAGTTGTTGATTTTTATGGCACCGGAACGATAGACCTCCTCGATAACGTAAGGGCCTTCCCATTTAGAGAGAAGTTTTCCTGCAAAAAATCTTAAACGAGAGTTGTATAATAATACATAATCACCTACATTAAACTCACGCTTTTGTATTCCTTTGTCATGCCATCTTTTAACCTTTTCTTTAAACAGTTTTGCATTCTCATAGGATTGAGTTCTCCATTCATCAAGTGAGCTAATGTCAAATAACCTCTTCTCACCGGCAAGTTTGAAATCATAGTTGAGCTCTTTAATAGCCCAATATGCCTTATGTTCTAGTTCGAGAGGTAAGTGACATGCTTTTCCATAAACCATTTTATACGGAGACATACCCATAGGATTTTATATGCAGTTCTATAGGCCCATAATGCATCATCAAGTTACTTGGACCAATTCTTTCTAGGTCTATTAACAGTCTTTTGCAAAATTGATTTGAGTTCTCTATTACTCAATTATACTTGACCACTAGACTGTGGGTGATAAGGAGATGCAATTCTATGATTAACGTCATACTTGGCAAGCATTTTACGAAAGGCACCATGAATAAAATGTGAACCGCCATCAGTCATTAAATATCTAGGGACTCCAAACCTCGAAAAAATAACTTCTTTAAGCATCTTAATAGAAGTGTTATGATCAGCACTACTAGTTGGAATAGCTTCTACCCACTTAGTAACGTAATCAACAGCAACTAAAATATGAGTATACCCATTAGAGGCAGGAAACGGCCCATATAATCAAAGCCCCAAACATCAAATGGTTCAATGACAAGTGAATAATTCATAGGCATTTCTTGACGTCTACTAATATTACCAATTCTTTGACATTCATCACAAGATAAGACAAACTTACGAGCATCCTTGAAGAGAGTAGGCCAATAAAAACCGGATTGCAATACCTTGTGTGCAGTTCTATCTCCAGCGTGGTGTCCTCCATAAGCCTCGGAGTGACACTTGCGTAGGATCTATTCCTGTTCATGCTCAGGTACACAAAGTCTAATGACACCATCTACTCCTTCTTTATAGAGATGTGGGTCATCCCAAAAGTAATGTCTCAAATCATAGAAAACTTTTTCTTTTGCTGGTATGTGAAACTAGGTGGTATAAATTTAGCAACAATGTAATTAGCATAATCAGCATACCATGGAGCAGTACGAGAAGCATTTATGACATTAATTGTTCATCAGGAAAGCTATCATCAATAGGTAGTGGGTCATCAAGAACATTTTCTAACCTAGACAAGTTGTCTGCAACGGGGTTCTCAGCTCCCTTTCTATCAATAATATGCGAATCAAATTCTTGTAGCAAGAGAACCCATCTAATAAGTCTAGGTTTAGCATCTTTCTTTTCTATAAGATATTTAATAGCAGCATGATCAGTGTGAATAGTTACTTTAGAATCAACAATATAAGGTCTGAACTTATCACAAGCAAATACAACTGCTAAGAATTCTTTTTCAGTAGTAGCATAATTTCTCTGAGCACTGTCTAGAGTTTTACTAGCATATTGAATAACATTTAATTTCTTATCAACTCTTTGTCCTAGAACAACACCTACAGCATAATCACTAGCATCACACATAATTTCAAAGGGTAAATTCCAATCAGGTGGCTGAACAATAGGTGCAGAAATCTATGCTTTCTTAAGTATTTCAAATGCTTCTACACAATCATCATCAAAGACAAAAGGTATATCTTTTTGTAAGAGATTAGTCAGAGGCCGAGAAATTTTTGAGAAGTCCTTAATGAACCTCCTATAAAAACCGGCATGACCAAGGAAACTTCTTATACCTTTGATGTCCTTGGGACATGGCATCTTTTCAATAGCATCAACTTTAGATTTATCAACTTCAATGCCTCTTTCAGAAATTTTATGCCCCAAGACAATGCCTTCATTAACCATAAAGTGGCACTTCTCCCAATTCGAGACAAGATTAGTTTCTTCACATCTCTGCAAAACTCGATCAAGGTTGCTCAAGCAATCATCAAAAGAGGATCCATAAACGGAGAAATCATCCATGAAAACCTCACAAATCTTTTCACAAAAGTCAGAAAATATAGCCATCATGCATCTTTGAAAGGTAGCAGGTGCATTACATAAACCAAAATGCATACGTCTATAAGCAAAAGTACCGAAAGGGTAAGTAAAAGTGGTCTTAGCTTGATCATCAGCTGACACAGGTATTTGAGAGAAGCCAGAATAACCATCTAGAAAGCAAAAATATGTATGTTTGGATAATCTTTCTAGCATTTGATCCATAAAAGGTAAGGGGTGATGATCCTTTTTAGTAGCATTATTTAATTTGCGGAAATCAATTACCATCCTATAACCTATAATAATTCTTTGCGGAATCAATTCATCTTTATCATTAGGAACGACACTAATACCTCCCTTCTTAGGGACACAATGGACATGACTTACCCACTGACAGTCAGCAACGGGATAGATTATACCTGCCTCAAGGAGCTTTAATATTTCCTTTCTTACCACTTCTTTCATCTTAGGATTTAACCGTCGCTGATGATCAATAACTGGTTTGGTGTCTTTCTCCAAATTTATTTTGTGTTGACATAGAGTGGGACTAATGCCCTTAAGATCATCAAGAGTATATCCAATAGCAGCACGGTGGTTCTTCAGAGTTTTCAATAATTATTCTTCCTCCTTCTCTGAAAGGTTAGCACTAATAATAATAGGATATATCTTCTTTTCATCAAGATAAGCATATTTAAGAGTATCAGGTAAAGGTTTAAGCTCAAACACGGGATCACCCTTGGGTGGAGGAGGATCCCCTAGGATTTCAACAGGCAAGTTGTGTTTCAGAATAGGTCCCTGTTTAAAGAATACTACATCTATTTCCCTTCTTTCATTCATAAACATATCATTTTCATGGTCTAGCAAATATTGTTCTAAAGGATCACTAGGAGGCACGGCAATAGAAGCAAGACCTATAATTTCATCCTTACTAGGCAATTCCTCTTCACGGTGTTGTCTACGAAATTTAGAAAAATTAAACTCATGAGACATATCACCCAAACCAATAGTAACAACATCCTTTTTGCAGTCTATCTTAGCATTAACAGTGTTCAAGAAGGGTCTACCAAATATAATGGGACAAAAGCTATCTTGTGGGGAACCAAGAACAAGAAAATCAGCAGGATATTTAGTTTTCCCACACAAGACTTCAACATCTCTAACAATTCCAATTGGTGATATAGTATCTCTATTGGCAAGCTTAATTGTGACATCAATTTCTTCTAACTCAGTAGGTGCAATATCATGCATAATTTCTTTGTATAAGTCAATAGGTATTGCACTAGCACTAGCACCCATGTCACATAAGCCATGATAACAATGATCTCCTATTTTAACAGAAATAACAGGCATGCCTACCACAGGTCTATGTTTATCTTTAGCACTAGGTTTAGCAATTCTAGCAGTCTCATCACAGAAATAAATAACATGCCCATCAATATTATCAGCCAAGAGATCTTTAACAATAGCAATATTAGGTTCAACTTTAACTTGCTCAGGAGGTGTATAGGTTCTAATATTGCTTTTACGAACCACAGTTGAAGCTTTAGCATGATCCTTTATTCTAACAGGGAAAGGTGGTTTCTCAACATAAGCAGTAGGAACAATAGGATCATTATAAGTGATAGTCTTTTCTTCAACTTTAATAGGTGCAACTACTTTTACTTCTATGGGAGGATGATATTTAAACCACTTCTCCTTAGGGAGATCAACGTGAGCAGCAAAAGATTCACAAAAAGAAGCTACTATCTCAGAGTCAAGTCCATATTTAGTGCTAAATTTACGGAAAACATCGGTATCCATAAAAGATTTAACACAATCAAACTTAGGTGTTATACCTGACTCCTTACCTTCGTCGAGGTCCCAATCTTCAGAGTTGCGTTTAATTCTTTCCAATAAATCCCATTTGAATTCAATAGTCTTCATCATAAAAGAACCAGTACAAGAAGTATCGAGCATGGTGCGATTGTTGTCAGAAAGCCGAGCATAAAATTTTTGAATAATCATTTCTCTTGAAAGCTCATGATTGGGGCATGAATATAACATTGACTTAAGCCTCCCCCAAGCTTGAGCGATGCTTTCTCCTTCGCGAGGCCAAAAATTATATATATAATTACGATCACGATGAACAAGATGCATAGGATAAAACTTCTGATGAAATTCCAATTTCAATCGCTTGTAGTCCATGATCCCATATCATCACATAGCCTATACCATGTCAATGCATCTCCCTTCAAAGATAAAGGGAAGACCTTCTTCTTGATAACATCATCGGGCATACCTGCAAGCTTAAACAATCCACAAACTTCATCCACATAGATTAGGTGCTCATCAGGATGCAATGTTCCGTCTCTTGCAAAGGATTAGCTAGCAGTTTTTCTATCATACCCGAAGGAATTTCAAAGTAGACATTTTCATTTTCAGTAGGTTCAGTAGGTTGAGGAGCAACTCTTTGCTCTACTGGTCGGGGTGAAGATACCCCGAACAAGCCCCTCAGAGGATTACTTTCCATAGTAACAAGTGACAGTAAATTTCAGCACACTATATAAATTTTTCCTTACCAAATTCCACCTACCAAAGGCGCTTCACTCCCCGGCAACGGCGCCAGAAAAGAGTCTTGATGACCCACAAGAATAGGGGATCTATTGTAGTCCTTTCGATAAGTAAGAGTGTCGAACCCAACGAGGAGCAGAAGGAAATGATAAGCGGTTTTCAGCAAGGTATTCTCTGCAAGCACTGAAATTATAGGTAACAGATAGTTTTGTGATAAGATAATTTGTAACGAGCAACAAGTAACAAAAGTAAATAAAGTGCAGCAAGGTGGCCCAATCCTTTTTGTAGCAAAGGACAAGCCTGGACAAATTCTTATATAGAGAAAAGCGCTCCCGAGGACACATGGGAATTATCGTCAAGCTAGTTTTCATCACGTTCATATGATTCGCGTTCGGTACTTTGATAATTTGATATGTGGGTGGACCGGTGCTTGGGTGCTGTCCTTACTTGGACAAGCATCCCACTTATGATTAACTCCTATTGCAAGCATCCGCAACTACAAAAGAAGTATTAAGGTAAACCTAACCATAGCATGAAACATATGGATCCAAATCAGCCCCTTACGAAGCAACGCATAAACTAGGGTTTAAGCTTCTGTCACTCTAGCAACCCATCATCTACTTATTACTTCCCAATGCCTTCCTCTAGGCCCAAATAATGGTGAAGTGTCATGTAGTCGACGTTCACAAGACACCACTAGAGGAGAGACAACATACATCTCATCAAAATATCGAACGAATACCAAATTCACATGACTACTAATAGCAAGACTTCTCCCATGTCCTCACGAACAAACATAACTACTCACAAAGCATATTCATGTTCATAATCAGAGGAGTATTAATATGCATAAAGGATCTGAACATATGATCTTCCACCAAATAAACCAACTAGCATCAACTACAAGGAGTAATCAAGACTACTAGCAACCTACAGGTACCAATCCTAGACTTAGAGACAAGAATTGGATACAAGAGATGAACTAGGGTTTGATAGGAGATGGTGCTGGTGAAGATGTTGATGGTGATTGGCCCCCTCCCGATGAGAGGAGCGTTGGTGATGACGATGGAGATGATTTCCCCCTCCCGGAGGGAAGTGTCCCCGGCAGAACAGCTCCGCCAGAGCCCTAGATTGGTTCCGCCAAGGTTCCGCCTTGTGGCGGCGGAGTCTCGTCCCGAAAGCTTGCTTATGATTTCTCCTCGGACGAAAGACTTCATATAGCAGAAGATGGGCATCGGAGGGCCACCAGGGGGCCCACGAGGCAGGGGGCGCGCCCTGGGGGGCAGGGCGCGCCCCCCACCCTCGTGCCCAGGGTGAGGGTCCCCTCTGGTATTTTCTTCGCTCAATATTTTTATTATTTCCAAAAATAACTTCTGTGGAGTTTCAGGACTTTTGGAGTTGTGCAGAATAGGTCTCTAATATTTGCTCCTTTTCCAACCCAGAATTCCAGCTCCCGGCATTCTCCCTCTTTATGTAAACCTTGTAAAATAAGAGAGAATAGGCATAAGTATTGTGACATAATGTGTAATAACATCCCATAATGCAATAAATATCGATATAAAAGCATGATGCAAAATGGACGTATCAATTGCAAGCGCTTTTACTGCTAGAACTTTTTGCAAAGGTCCATGACCGTCTGTTCTATTTTTATTTTTGCTTGTAATTTATTATTCTAATTGGAAATTTTGAAATATGAAGCGTGCAATTCAAATTCTCAGCACAATGGTTCAACAGCAAATCGATAAATAAAATTGCGAGTACAATATGTTTAGTAATTACAGGATTAGGCAGCAATTAACTATGATGAACCGCAGTATTTAAAGGTGGTAAAGGTGAAGAGACAAGTGTAAATCATTTTGACTGCCGGCGGTGTTGAAGATGCGGAATGCCCATAATGTGCCTTCCAGCATGCCATAGGCACGAACCACTTTTGTCCAACCCCTTGTGACGATCGCCGCCCATCCTTCACCGCCTTCAGGAACACTTCTAGAGCATTATCATGGTAGCATGAATTATATACTTTAACCTTAGTTACCTCCACTCCGGTCATGTAGTTTGCAAGGTAATCATCAGTAAATAGCTTCGGAAACCAATGAAAAGAGAAAAATATCAGATACTGAGGTCTAATAGAGTAACTTGTTGTGGGGCAGGGGGAATGGCAACACATTACTTACCATCCTAAAGTTCACTGTTGTCTTCCACAAAGTGTAAATAAAGAGCTTAATTCCAATCACCCGTTTCTTTCGCCTAACAATCTTTCTTAGTTTCCTCACTTGACGCTTGTTCATGAATATCTCATTGCCCCATATGCAAAAGGGATCGAAGCGTGGATCAGTACCCCTCATATATGTACCTACAAGCAACCAGTAAATGTTAGAAGCTAAACTGAGATTGCACAAATGATGTAAAATACAACTACCTATGTTCCTAAGTACAGGTATTTTTTGAGATTTCAATATGAACTACATACGGATGTATATAGAATTATAGATATAGTTTAGATTAGAATCTAGATTCACTCATTTTGCTCCTTATGTAGTCTATATTGGAATCTCTAAAAATACTTATATTTACGAATATATGGTGTATAAGACATGGGATGCAGCTAACCTCGACGGCAAACAATAGCATCACCCATTGTAGCCCTGTGTAAGTACATGGAAACCCAATTTGAACTACAACAGGGTTAACATCCACAAAAAATAGCAAATGGTAATAAAAGGGCAGCATCTGTAGTGATATCTTCATTTCGAAAGAGTAGTACGGTAGCAAAGGGACGGATTAAAAAATGGATACAACTGTTAATTGCAACAGGCTTAACAACATCCTAATTCATGTTTTGTAAGTTTGTAGCCAGTGAAATACAACTCTTTAAAAATGGATACAACTGTTAATTGCAACAGGCTTAATGGCCATTGAAACCGGTACTGATAAAAATGCAATTGGCAGAGTTAAACATCACAGGGCAGGTGCTGCCAGAGCAGATAATGGCCCAGTTGTCTATAAAAAGGTAGGGAAAATAGCTCAAACGTGTTAGGCATGTTTACTACAACATGCTTAATACATCGACAGTACAAAACATAGCCATTAATTGCAACTGGTATTGGTAAGATTGAACTGGTGGGTACATACTTGGTAAGTCCTGAGAGGTAGTTGCTGGGGCACTTCATCTTGGCCAGAGCCCGCCCAAAGTCAGCGGCGGCGGAGGCGAGCTGCTCCTCCGGGTCGAAGCATGGATCAGTGCCACTGACATGTGTACCTACAGGCAACCAGTAAATGGTAGAAGTTAAACTGCAATTGCACAAATGATGTGAAATACTGTAAGACATGGGATGCAGCTAACCTTGACGGCAAACAACAGCATCGGCCGTGATGACCCTGCGTAAGTACATGGACAAGCATGTTAAGTACAACAGGGTTAGCATCCACCAAAAGTAGCAAATGGCATAGTTAAACATCACAAGTCATGTTTTGTAAGTTTGTAGCCATTGAAATGCAACTGTTTAAAAATGGATTCAACTGTTAATTGCAACAGGCTTAATAGACATTGAAACCGGTACTGATAAAAATGCAATTGGCATAGTTAAACATCACAAGGCAGGTGCTGCCAGAGCAGAGAATGACCCAGATGTCTATAAAAAGGTAGGGATAGTAGCAAAAACGTGTTAGGCATGTTTACTAGAACATGCTTAATACATCGACCGTACATAACATAGCCATTAATTGCAACTGGTATTGGTAAGATTGAACTGGTGAGTACGTACTTGGTAAGTCCTGAGAGGTAGTTGCTGGGGCACTTCATCTTGGCCAGAGCTCGCCCAAAGTCAGCGATGGCGGAGGCGAGCTGTTCCTTCGGGTCGAAGCATGGATCAGTGGCACTGACATGTGTACCTACAGGCAACCAGTAAATGGGTAGAAGTTAAACTGCAATTGCACAAATTATGTGAAATACTGTAAGACATGGGATGCAGCTCACCTCGACGGCAAACAAAAGCATCGGCCGTTATGACCCTGCGTAAGTACATGGACAGGCATGTTAAGTGCAACAGGGTTAGCATCCAGTAAAAATAGAAAATGGGAAGCATATCTAGTGATATCATGAGTCATGTATTGTAAGTTTGTCGCTGGTATTGGTGAAATTGAGCTGGACATGGTAATATTTGAACATCACACAGTGTGTAGTACTGAAATAAACAAGGCACGGACATGCTTAATACATCAACCGTACGAATCATAGCCGTTGCAAGTGGTATTGGTAAGATTTAGCTGGTCAGATCTTACCTGTTAAGTCCTGGGGGGTAGTCGCTGGGGGACTTCATCTGGGCCAGAGCCTGCACCATGTTGGCGGCGGCGGCGGAGGCGAGGTGTTCCTCTGGGTCAACACACACAGCGGCCATCGTGCCATGGACTGTCATTAGCTCCTGGCGGTGGGGATTTGCAGGCATGAGGATGTTTTGCAGGCGCCATTTAAGCAATCAGGCTGGGGACGTGATAGAGATCGGTGGGTTACCTGACTGGTTCCGAGCAGAACGAGATGTGGTTGAAGTTGTGGTTGCGGCGGCGGCGGTTTGAGATGCCGGTAGGGGGAGGCGTGAGGGAGGGGGGATACTGAGGGGAAGGGGATGTGGTTGGAGGAATAAATTCTGAAATTGCGCGCCTAATGAAAATTTCGGTGCGAAATTTGAAACTTGGGCGGGGGAAACACAAAACACAGACGAAGCGCGTAAAATACTCGTGTGCGAGAAAAAAGAAAGTTGGCAAACCCCGTCTCCAAAAAAATGTACACGTGTACTTGATTTTTTTCGGTCAATGGTACGCCTGGTTTATTAGGAAATATCGCACAGGTAACTGACTTATGGGTCATTAACGCAAAAAACGCAGACGGGTACGGCATAGAAACCGTGTGTTTTGTGATCTTCTAATGATTAACGCAAAAAAACACACACGGGCACACATGCTAATCAATGCTCAAAGCCCTCAAAGAATGCTCTTACTGACATTGTACGTTAATACTACAAACTTAAAGTACTACTGGTAATTTCCCTAATACTACAAACTTAAACTACTTCTCACATATTGCCATCAGGGCATGCTGGCCAGACGCCGGCGTTCTCCTTCCCGGCCTTGTAGGCGGCAGCCCACCGTGCTTCGATCTCCGCCAAGCTCTCCTCACCACGGCGTGCGGCCACTTTTTTCTTGCGGCGGCGAGACTCTCTTTTCTTGTCTGCTTTCTGCCTTTTCCGCTCCTTCTGTGCGGGTTTGGCCGCCTCTAGATCCACCAACCATTCGGCCATGGCAGCCTCAAAGTCCGCCAATGTAACTGTCGGGCCGCCGGCGGCGATGAACTCGGCGCGGTGAGATGCCATCACTTCCTTACCATGTGCGCGGTCACGGGCGGCGAGGAATGCGGCGCGGCGGGATGCCATCGCTTCCTTACCAGTTATTGTGTACCGCGGTGCCATGGACGACGCCTGGAGAGAGCTCTGGGACGGAGGGGCCGGGTAGCCATACAGTGCGGTGGTATTCAAGAGCTCAACCACAAACGACAACAAAAATTTGGCTTCCCTTACAATTTTGCTCGTTCATTATCGCACACGGTTCATCTCCGCCGCTTCCGGAAATAGTGTGCGTTGAGCCTATTGTGTGTTGCGTTATGATTGGCCGGAACCCCGGCCATGCGGATCGCGTGTGTGCATCGTTGGATGCGCCGCGATCGAACGGCAATCCACGTCCCTCACATCACACCCGTGCACCTAATCCCCTAAATGCCTAGAAAATGCACATAATCCCCTAAAAATGGTAAATGTGCCCGGAAAAAGCCAAATTTGAACACAGTGATTCGCAGGGTGTATGTTCGTCGTAGAAAAAAAAAACTCCAGGGCAAAAACGAAGAAAATTTGGATTCCCCTTCAATCTTGAGGATTTCCCTTTCGAAAGCATGGAACTTCCTCGGTGATGGTTCGATTTATGAAGGGCGTGCATGACAACATAAGCCAAACCTTCTCAATTTTTTACCAAGGCATGGTGAGGTCATACCATGGCACCATGCCACGCGTTTTAAGCATTTATTTCATTTTTATAGTTGAAAACCCAACAAACAGACATTTGTGGTTGACTATTGCCACACATTTCATCGAAATATCTGTCCATTCCTTGTAAAAGGCATCAGAATTTACTAAATGGCACGAGCATGGTTTTCTAGGCCGTTCTTGTGGACCCTTTATGCATCGATTGTTTGAACTTGAATTATGTGCATTAATGCCTAGGAAATGCACATAATCCCCTAAATATGGCAAATGAACCCGGAAAAGTGCCAAATTTGAACACGGTGATTTGCAGGTTGTATGTTCATCGTAGAAAAAACTCGTGGACAAAGGACAAAGGAAATTTGGACCCCCTTCAATCTTGGTGACACTACAGGAAACAGCTACTTTGCCGTCTGCCATGGCGGACGGCAAAGGCTCGAAAGGCGGACGGCAAAGACCTTTGCCGTCAGCCGCGGACGGCAAAAGGCTCCGGCAAAGAAGGCTACGGTAAACAGCAGCTTTGCCGTCTGCTTCCTGGCGGCGGACGGCAAAGTCTCTTTGCCGTCTGCGGCGGACGGCAAAGAGGGCGGACGGAAAAAATTAGCTGATTCCAGTAGTATGATTCCCCCCTTGAAACCATGAAACTTCCTCGGTGATGGTTCGATTTATGAAAGGCGCGCATCACGACATAAGGAAAACATTCTCCAAATTTTACCAGGGCATGGTGAGGCCATACCATGGCACCAAGCCAGGCGTCATGTTTTCCAACCATGTGTTTCATTTTTTGTATAGTTGTTAACCGAGTAAATGACGCGTTTATGGTTGACTATTGCCACACATTTCCTTGAAATATCTGTCAATTCCTTGTAAAAGGCATGAGAATGTGCTAAATAACACGAGCATGGTTTTCCAGACAGTTCTTGTGCACCTTTTCATGCACCGATTGTTCGAATTTGAATTATGTCCATTAATGCCTAGAAAATGCACATAATCCCCTAAATATGGTAAATGAGCCCAAAAAAATGCCAAATTTGAACACGGTGATTTGCAGGGTTTATGTTAGTCGTAGAAAAGAAACTCCAGGGCAAAGAACGAAGAAAATTTGGATTCCCCTTCAATATTGAGGATTTCCCTTTCGAAAGCAATGAACTTCCTCGGTGACGGTTCGATTTATGAAGGGCGTGCATGACAACATAAGCCAAACCTTCTCAAATTTTAACCAAGGCATGGTGAGGTCATACCATGGCACCATGCCAGGCGTCATGTTTTTTAAGCATTTATTTCATTTTTTATAGTTGAAAACCCAACAAACAGACATTTGTGGTTGACTATTGCCACACATTTCATCGAAATATCTTTCCATTCCTTGTAAAAGGCATGAGAATTTACTAAATGGCACAAGCATGGCTTTCTAGGCTGTTCTTGTGGACCCTTTATGCATCGATTGTTTGAACTTGAATTATGCGCATTAATGCCTAGGAAATGCACATAATCCCCTAAATATGGCAAATGAACCCGGAAAAGTGCCAAATTTGAACATGGAGATTTGCAGGTTGTATGTTCATCATAGAAAAAACTCGTGGACAAAGGACAAAGGAAATTTGGACCCCCCCTTCAATCTTGGTGATTTCCCCCTTGAAACCATGAAACTTCCTCGGTGATGGTTCGATTTATGAAAGGCGTGCATCACGACATAAGGAAAACATTCTCCAATTTTTACCATTGCATGGTGAGGCCATACCAAGGCACCAAGCCAGGCGTCATGTTTTCCAACCATGTGTTTCATTTTTGTATAGTTGTTAACCGAGTAAACGACGCGTTTATGGTTGACTATTGCCACACATTTCCTTGAAATATCTGACCATTCATTGTAAAAGGCATGAGAATGTGCTAAATAACAAGAGCATGGTTTTCCAGACCGTTCTTGTGCACCTTTTCATGCACCGGTTGTTCAAATTTGAATTATGTCCATTAATGCCTAGAAAATGCACATAGTCCCCTAAATATTGTAAATGAGCCCGGGAAAATGTCAAATTTGAACACGTTGCATTTGAGGCGGTATGTTGATTGTTGGAAAAAAACTGAATGACAAACTAGGACGGAATTAGGTTTCCCCTTCAATCTTGGGGATTTTCCCTCTCGAAAGCATGGAACTTCCTCGGTGATGGTTCGATTTATGAAGGGCGTGCATGATGACATAAGCGAAACCTTCTCAAATTTTTACCAGGGCATGGTGAGGTCATACCATGGCACCATGACAGGCGTCATGTTTTTTAAGCATTTATTTCATTTTTTCAATAGTTGAAAACCCAGCAAACAAACATTTGTGGTTGACTATTGCCACACATTTCATCGAAATATCTGTCCATTCCTTGTAAAAGGCATGAGAATTTACTAAATGGCACGAGCATGGTTTTCTAGGCCGTTCTTGTGGACCCTTTCATGCATCGATTGCTTGAACTTGAATTATGCGCATTAATGCCTAGAAAATGCACATAATCCCCTAAATATGGCAAATGAACCCGGAAAAATGCCAAATTTGAACACGGTGATTTGCAGGTCTTATGCTCATCATAGAAAAAAAACTCGTGGACAAAGGACAAAGGAAATTTGGATCCCCCTCCAATCTTGGTGATTTCCCCCTCGAAACCATGAAACTTCCTCGGATGATGGTTCATTTTATGAAAGGCGCGCATCACGACATAAGGAAAACATTCTCCAATTTTTACCAGGGGCATGGTGAGGCCATACCATGTTACCACACTAGGCGTCATGTTTTCCAACCATGTGTTTCATTTTTTGCATAGCACGAGCATGGTTTTCCAGACCGTTCTTGTGCACCTTTTCATGCACTGATTGTTCGAATTTGAAGTATGTGCATAATTAATGCCTAGAAAATACACACAATCCCCTAAATATGGTAAATCAGTTCGGAAAAATGTCAAATTTGAACACATTTCATTTTGAGGCGGTATGTTGATCGTTGGAAAAAAACTGAAAGACAAACTAGGACGGAAATTTGGATTCCCCTTCAATCTTGGTGATTTCCCTCTCGAAAGCATTGAACTTCCTCGGTGATGGTTCGATTTATGAAGGGAGTGCATGACGACATAAATCAAACCTTCTCAGCTTTTAACCAGTCCACGGTGAGGCCATACCATGGCACCATGCATGCCAGTCGTCATGTTTTTCAAGCACATATTTCATTGTTCTATAGTTGATAACCCAGTAAATGACGCGTTTGTGGTTGACTCCATTGAAATCTCTGCCCATTCCTTCTAAAAGGCTTGAGAAATTACTAAATACCACGAGTATGGTTTTTCCAGACCGTTCTTGTGCACCCTTTTATGCACCAATTGTTTGAATTTGAATTACGTGCATTAATGCCTACAAAATGCACATAATGCCATAAATATTGTAAATGAACCAGGAAAAGTGTCAAATTTGAACACGGTGATTAGCAGGGTTTATGTTCATTGTAGAAAAAAACTCATGGATGAAAGACAAAGGAAATTTGGATTCCCATTCAATCTCGGTGATTTACTATCGCACACGGTTCATCTCCGTCGCCTCTGCGAACCGTGTGTGTTCACTCACACATGCAAAAGGAAAAGAAAACCCTCGCCCACTTCGTCCCCACACTCACTCACCGCAGACTCCTCCGCAACTCTGCACCCTAAGCTCGACGGCTGTTGGCGGCGGCCGTAGGTCGCGCTCCAAATGGCACCGGATTTCGCCTCCACCTCTTTCCACCGCCTATCTACACCGACATTCTAGACTCTGGTCGACTTGGGTTTTCTACGGGATTAGGCCAGGGATTTTTCTCATGGAGAAGGTAATCAACTTAATTAGCGAAATATTCACTCATCTCTTATCGCAGTCCGTCCTTCGCTGTTAATCAACCTGCGGAAATCGCCGTGGAATCATTTTTGTTCTAGCTGATTCGTGGGTGTTCATTCATGTGTGCATAGTGCGAGCACAAATCGGGCAACTGTGGTCGTAGCCAGTCGGAAACGAAGTTCTATCTCACCATTCCGGATGACTTCAGGGAGCGCTCGGTATGTTCAATCTCAACCTACCACGGTCGGCATGGCCTAAACTTGTGAACATATACCGGCTGTTGCTACATTAGCTATATATTTGCATCAAATCTTTGTTACATTATCTATTTTTAATTCTATATTTTTGTACTTTGCTTGCATCTATATATGGATATGTTCTATCAGTTACTCCCATATTTGCATCTTGCTCGGTTATTTCAATATATCTAATTTACGATCTTAATTTTCATTTCAAGCAGTACATCCCTTGCTTTGCAAGAACAGGAGTACAAGGAAATCTTGGGCTTTACTTTGCTGATGACTCCCAGGATGTCATATTGACAATGCAACATGGGTTTACAATGACGGTTAGCGTAATACTTGATAAAGATGGTCACTCCTATTTTAATGCGGACCTTTGGAGAAAAATGTCTAAGTGTTATGAACTGAAAGCTGGCAATAAAATTCTAGTGCGTGCACCACAGCCTGGTCTAATTAACATGGATGTTTACTTCCCCAACGTCATCAGCCGATCAAAGTCTGGTCGAGGTTAGTGTCCTTTCAACTTTCTCCATGCTGTCATATTACTATTTAAGCAACCAAGTGATCACTGTTTAAGCAACCAATTGTGATATCATATTCTGACTCCGTTCCTAGGCAGTAACAAATTTTGTATACCAATTTATGCGCACTATATATTCTTCTGCCATGTTATGAATAAATAATACCTTTCCACCTTTTAAGCAGGATATGTTGGATGCATAGTGAACGATATGTATGTTACTAAGTGTACCAAATTTCACTAGAAGGACTTGAAGCATGTCATAAACTTTGTTGATAATCTGACAGAGATAGCACAGCGTATGAACACTGGATTTTGGATGGGATTTATTAGACCTATGGTGCACACACTGAACAAGACCAATTGTGTGCACAAAGCGTTGGTAAAAAGTCTTATTTCAATGTTGATGCTCATAAACTATATATATCTTCAACGATATGTTACAATTGTTTTTTATTCTACATGTCAACAGAAATTGCCCCCTGTAGCCGTTCCTGGATCGATTTCCCGGCGTGGTCGAATTACACTTGTGTCTGCTAACAACGCCAAAGTGATTGCAAGGTATTGCATTTCCCGCAAAAATGGAACCATTCAAATTAACAAGTTCTCGCTTCTCATGGCAATGCATCCATATTGGAAAATTGGAGACACTGTTCTACTCCTGCTCTACCAAGGCACAGGATGGCTCTTCCTTTTCATTGACGAGATGGCGAGTCGCCGTGATCAAGCTGCTTCTAGTGGATAGTTGTGGTTGTTGGCCCTCAGCCTCTTAAAATGTGCTAGTTGTTACTATATATGTTAAGTATGTAGATATGGACCATATGGTTGTTGGCCCATAGCCTCTTAAAATGTGATAGTTGTTACTATGTTAAGTATGTAGATATGGACCATATGGTTGTCAAAACCGTGTTACGAAGATCCTCCTTTTTGTCGAATAGTGTAACCACTATATATATGTTACTCAAATGTTGTTACCCAAGTTCATAAATTTTCATGGAAAGTATTAGTATCGTACACAGTTCATTCAGTTTAAGCGTGTGCCCGATGTCCAGAAGGCATTTGCATATTAACTGTCCATATTGCAAATTCACACACGTGTTCACATCAGGAAACGTATGTGTAAATACTAATCATCGCACATGAGTACTGGCAGACGCATCGTGTGCGATACTCCTAGCCACCGCAAGCAACTAGTTTGCATTTTTCAAAGTTTTTTGTACACACAGAATCACACACGAAGTAACTGTATTGATCGTCTGTGTTGTAATTTCTCATCGCCAACAGTTCATCCGAGTCGGCTGTTTGCCATGTATCACAGACATCTTGTTTACACGACTCGTTTGTGTTCTTTTGGCTCATTGCAAACAGTTCATCCATGTGAACTATATGCTGCATATCACACACATCTTGTTAAGCCGAACTGTTTCTGTTGTGTTCCCTAATCGAAAACAGTTCGTCCGAGTTAACTGTATGCCGTATATCGCACACACATTGATATGGCTGCACGTTTCTGTTGTTCTACCTCATCGCAAATAGTTCGAATGGATTGACTGAAGGAAATATGCCCTAGAGGCAATAATAAAGTTGTTATTTATATTTCCTTATATCATGATAAATGTTTATTATTCATGCTAGAATTGTATTAACTGGAAACTTAGTACATGTGTGAATACATAGACAAATAGAGTGTCACTAGTATGCCTCTACTTGACTAGCTCATTGAATCAAAGATGGTTAAGTTTCCTAGCCATAGACATGAGTTGTCATTTGATTAACGGGATCACATCATTAGAGAATGATGTGATTGACTTGACCCATTCCGTTAGCTTAGCACTTGATCGTTTAGTATTGCTATTGCTCTCTTCATGCCTTATACATGTTCCTATGACTATGAGATTATGCAACTCCTGAATACCGGAGGAACACTTTATGTGCTACCAAATGTCACAACGTAACTGGGTGATTATAAAGGTGCTCTACAGGTGTCTCCGATGGTACTTGTTGAGTTGGCATAGATCAAGATTAGGATTTGTCACTCCGATTGTCGGAGAGGTATCTCTGGGCCCTCTCGGTAATGCACATCACAATAAGCCTTGCAAGCAATGTGACTAATGAGTTAGTTTCGGGAGGCTGATGCATTACGGTACGAGTAAAGAGACTTACCAGTAACGAGATTGAACTAGGTATTGAGATACCGACGATCGAATCTCGGGCAAGTAACATACCGATGACAAAGGGAACAACATATGTTGTTACGCGGTTTGACCGATAAAGATCTTCGTAGAATATGTGGGAGCCAATATGAACATCCAGGTTCCGCTATTATTTATTGACCGGAGATGAGTCTCGGTCATGTCTACATAGTTCTCGAACCCGTAGGGTCCGCACGCTTAACGTTCGGTGACGATCGGTATTATGAGTTTATGTGTTTTGATGTCCCAAAGATAGTTAGGAGTCCCAGATGTGATCAAGGACATGACGAGGAGTCTCGAAATGGTCGAGACATAAAGATTGATATATTGGACGACTATATTCGGACACCGGAAGTGTTTCGGGGGTTACCGGATAATTATCGGAGTGCCGGGGGGTTATCAGAAACCCCGGGGGAACTAAATGGGCCACATGGGCTTTGGTGGAGAGAGAGAGGGCCGGCCAAGGCAGGGCCGCGCGCCCTCCCCCTCTAGTCCGAATTGGACTAGGGAAGGGGGGCGGCGCCCCCCTTTCCTTCTCTTCTCTCCCTCTCCTTCCTTTCCCCCTTCCTCCTCCTAGTAGGACTAGGAAAGGATGAATCCTACTCCTACTAGGAGGAGGATTCCTCCTCTCTTTGGGCGCACCAAGGGCCGGCCGGCCTCCCCCTTGCTCCTTTATATACGGGGGTAGGGGGCACCCTAGGACACACAAGTTGATTGTTTCCAGCCGTGTGCGGTGCCCCCCTCCACCATAATCCACCTCGGGCATATCATCGTAGTGCTTAGGCGAAGCCCTGCGCCGGTAGCTTCATCATCACCGTCATCACGCCGTCGTGCTGACGAAGCTCTCCCTCGACACTCTGCTGGATCATGAGTTCGTGGGACGTCACCAAGCTGAACGTGTGCAAATCGCGGAGGTGGCGTACCTTCGGTGCTAGGATCGGTCGATTGTGAAGATGTACGACTACATCAACCGTGTTGTCATAACGCTTCCGCTTACGGTCTACGAGGGTACGTAGACAACACTCTCCCCTCTCGTTGCTATGCATCACCATGATCTTGCGTGTGCGTAGGAATTTTTTTTGAAATTACTACGTTCCCCAACAGTGGCATCCGAGCCAGGTTTATGCGTAGATGTTATATGCACGAGTAGAACACGAGTGAGTTGTGGGCGATACTAGTCATACTTCTTACCAGCATGTCATACTTTGTTTCGGCGGTATTGTTAGATGAAGTGGACCGGACCGACATTACGCGTACGCTTACACGATACTGGTTCTACCGACGTGCTTCGCACACAGGTGGCTGGCGGGTGTCAGTTTCTCCAACTTTAGTTGAATCGAGTGTGGCTACGCCCGGTCCTTGTTGAAGGTTAAAACAGCACATACTTGACGAAATATCATTGTGGTTTTGATGCGTAGATAAGAACGGTTCTTGCTCAGCCCGTAGCAGCCACGTAAAACTTGCAACAACAAAGTAGAGGACGTCTAACTTGTTTTTGCAGGGCATGTTGTGATGTGATATGGTCAAGACATGATGCTAAATTTTATTGTATGAGAAGATCATTTTTTGTAACAGAGTTATCGGCAACTGGCAGGAGCCATATGGTAGTCGCTTTATTGTATGAAATGCAATCGCCATGTAATTGCTTTACTTTATCACTAAGCGGTAGCGATAGTCGTAGAAGCAATAGTTGGCGAGACGACAACGATGCTACGATGGAGATCAAGGTGTCACGCCGGTGACGATGGTGATCATGACGGTGCTTTGGAGATGGAGATCAGAGGCACAAGATGATGATGGCCATATCATATGACTTATATTGATTGCATGTGATGTTTATCCTTTATGCATCTTATTTTGCTCAGTTCGGCGGTAGCATTATAAGATGATCTCTCACTAAATTTCAAGGTACAAGTGTTCTCCCTGAGTATGCACCGTTGCGAAAGTTCGTCGTGCCGAGACACCACGTGATGATCGGGTGTGATAAGCTCTACGTTCACATACAACGGATGCAAGCCAGTTTTGTACACGCAGAATTCTCGGGTTAAACTTGACGAGACTAGCATATGCAGATATGGCCTCGGAACACTGAGACCGAAAGGTCGAGCGTGAATCATATAGTAGATATGATCAACATAGTGATGTTCACCATTGAAAACTACTCCATCTCACATGATGATCGGACATGGTTTAGTTGATATGGATCACGTGATCACTTAGATGATTAGAGGGATGTCTATCTAAGTGGGAGTTCTTTAGTAATATGATTAATTGAACTTTAATTTATCATGAACTTAGTACCTGATAGTATTTTGCATGTCTATGTTGTTGTAGATAGATGGCATGTGCTGTTGTTCCATTGAATTTTAATGCGTTCCTAGAGAAAGCTAAGTCGAAAGATGATGGTAGCAACTACACGGACTGGGTCCGTAACTTGAGGATTATCCTCGTTGCTGCACAGAAGAATTACGTCATGGAAGCACCGCTAGGTGCCAAACCCGCTGCAGGAGCAAAGCTGATGACTACTCGATAGTTCAGTGTGCCATGATTTACGTCTTAGAACTGGGACTTCAGCGACATTTTGAACGTCATGGAGCATATGAGATGTTCCAGGAGTTGAAGTTAATATTTCAAGCAAATGCCCGGATTGAGAGATATGAAGTCTCCAATAAGTTCTACAGCTGCAAGATGGAGGAGAATAGCTCTGTCAGTGAGCATATACTCAAAATGTCTGGGTATAACGATCACTTGATTCAACTGGGAGTTAATCTTCCTGATGATAGTGTCATTGACAGAATTCTTCAATCACTGCCACCAAGCTACAAGAGCTTCGTGATGAACTATAACATGCAAGGGATGGATAAGACAATTCCCGAGCTCTTCGCAATGCTAAAGGCTGCGGAGGTAGAAATCAAGAAGGAGCATCAAGTGTTGATGGTCAACAAGACCACCAGTTTCAAGAAAAAGGGTAAAGGGAAGAAGGGAAACTTCAAGAAGAACGGCAAGCAAGTTGCTGCTCAAGTGAAGAAGCCCAAGTCTGGACCTAAGCCTGAGACTGAGTGCTTCTACTGCAAAGGGACTGGTCACTGGAAGCGGAACTGCCCCAAGTATTTGGCAGATAAGAAGGATGACAAGGTGAACGAAGGTATATGTGATATACATGTTATTGATGTGAACCTTACTAATGCTCGCAGTAGTGCCTGGGTATTTGATACTGGTTCTATTGCTAATATTTGCAACTCGAAACAGGGACTATGGATTAAGTGAAGATTGGCTAAGGACGAGGTGACGATGCGCGTAGGAAATGGTTCCAAAGTCGATGTGATCGCGGTCGGCACGCTACCTCTACATCTACCTTCAGGATTAGTTTTAGACCTGAATAATTGTTATTTGGGGCCAGCGTTGAGCATGAACATTATATCTGGATCTTGTTTGATGCTAGACGGTTATTGATTTAAATCAGAGAATAATGGTTGTTCTATTTATATGAGTAATATCTTTTATGGTCATGCACCCTTGAAGAGTGGTCTATTTATGTTGAATCTCGATAGTAGTGACACACGAATTCATAATATTGAAGCTAAAAGATGCAGAGTTGATAATGATAGTGCAACTTATTTGTGGCACTGCCGTTTAGGTCATATTGGTGTAAAGCGCATGAAGAAACTCCATTCTGATGGACTTTTGGAATCACTTGATTATGAATCACTTGGTACTCGCGAACCGTGCCTCATGGGCAAGATGACTAAAACTCCATTCTCCGGAACAATGGAGCGAGCAAAAGATTTGTTGGAAACCATACATACTGATGTATGTGGTCCGATGAATGTTGAGGCTCGCGGCGGGTATCGTTATTTTCTCACCTTCACAGATGATTTGAGCAGATATGGGTATATCTACTTAATGAAACATAAGTCTGAAACATTTGAAAAGTTCAAAGAATTTCAGAGTGAAGTGGAAAATCATCGTAACAAGAAAATAAGTTTCTACGATCTGATCGTGGAGGAGAATATTTGAGTTACGAGTTTGGTCTTCATTTAAAACAATGCGGAATAGTTTCACAACTCACGCCACCCGGAACACCACAGCGTAATGGTGTGTCCGAACGTCATAATCGTACTTTACTAGATATGGTGCGATCTATGATGTCTCTTACTGATTTACCGCTATCGTTTTGGGGTTATGCTTTAGAGACGGCTGCATTCATGTTAAATAGGGCACCATCTAAATCCGTTGAGACGACACCTTATGAACTGTGGTTTGGCAAGAAACCAAAGTTGTCGTTTCTTAAAATTTGGGGCTGCGATGCTTATGTGAAAAAGCTTCAACCAGATAAGCTCGAACCCAAATCGGAGAAATGTGTCTTCATAGGATACCCAAAGGAGACTGTTGGTTACACCTTCTATCACAGATCCGATGCAACACATTCGTTGCTAAGAATGGATCCTTTCTAGAGAAGGAGTTTCTCTCGAAAGAAGTGAGTGTGAGGAAAGTAGAACTTGATGAGGTAATAGTACCTGCTCCCTTATTGGAAAGTAGTTCATCACAGAAATCTGTTCCTGTGACTCCTACACCAATTAGTGAGGAAGCTAATGATGATGATCATATAACTTCAGATCAAGTTACTACCAAACCTCATAGGTTAACTAGAGTAAGATCAGCACCAGAGTGGTACTGTAATCCTGTTCTGGAGGTCATGTTACTTGACCATGATGAACCTACGAACTATGAGGAAGCGATGATGAGCCCAGATTCCGCAAAATGGCTTGAGGCCATGAAATCTGAGATGGGATCCATGTATGAGAACAAAGTGTGGACTTTGGTTGACTTGCCCGATGATCGGCAAGCCATCAAGAATAAATGGATCTTCAAGAAGAAGACTGACGCTGACGGTAATGTTACTGTCTACAAAGCTCGACTTGTTGCGAAAGGTTTTCGACATGTTCAAGGAGTTGACTACGATGAGACCTTCTCACCCGTAGCGATACTTAAGTCCGTCCGAATCATGTTAGTAATTGCCGCATTTTATGATTATGAAATTTGGCAAATGGATGTAAAGACTGCATTCTTGAATGGATTTCTGGAAGAAGAGTTGTATATGATGCAACCTAAACCTTTTATCAATCCACAGGATGCTAACAAAGTGTGCAAGCTCCAGCGATCCATTTATGGACTGGTGCAAGCATCTCGGAGTTGGAATAAACGTTTTGATAGTGTGATCAAAGCATATGGTTTTATACAGACTTTTGGAGAAGCCTGTATTTAGAAGAAAGTGAGTGGGAGCTCTGTAGCATTTCTAATATTATATGTGGATGACATATTGTTGATTGGAAATGATATAGAATTTCTGGATAGCATAAAAGGATACTTGAATAAGAGTTTTTCAATGAAAGACCTCGGAGAAGCTGCTTATATATTGGGCATCAAGATCTATAGAGATAGATCAAGACGCTTAATTGGACTTTCACAAAGCACATACCTTGATAAAGTTTTGAAGAGTTCAAAATGGATCAAGCAAAGAAAGGATTCTTGCCTGTGTTACAAGGTGTGAAGTTGAGTCAGACTCAATGCCCGACCACTGCAGAAGATAGAGAGAGAATGAAAGGTGTTCCCTATGCTTCAGCCATAGGCTCTATCATGTATGCAATGTTGTGTACCAGACCTGATGTGTGCCTTGCTATTAGTTTAGCAGGGAGGTACCAAAGTAATCCAGGAGTGGATCACTGGACAGCAGTCAAGAACATCCTGAAATACCTGAAAAGGACTAAGGATATGTTTCTCGTTTATGGAGGTGACAAAGAGCTCATCGTAAATGGTTATGTCAATGCAAGCTTTGACACTGATCCTGATGACTCTAAGTCACAAACCGGATACATATTTATATTGAACGGTGGAGCTGTCAGTTGGTGCAGTTCTAAGCAAAGCGTCGTGGCGGGATCTAGATGTGAAGAGGAGTACATAGCTACTTCGGAAGCAGCAAATGAAGGAGTCCAGATGAAGGAGTTCATATCCGATCTAGGTGTCATACCTAGTGCATCGGGTCCAATGAAAATCTTTTGTGACAATACTGGTGCAATTGCCTTGGCAAAGGAATCCAGATTTCACAAGAGAACCAAGCACATCAAGAGACGCTTTAATTCCATCCGCGATCAAGTCAAGGAGGGAGCCATGGAGATTTGCAAGATACATACGGATCTGAATGTTGCAGGCCCGTTGACTAAGCCTCTCTCACGAGCAAAACATGATCAGCACCAAGACTCCATGGGTGTTAGAATCATTACTGTGTAATCTAGATTATTGACTCTAGTGCAAGTGGGAGACTGAAGGAAATATGCCCTAGAGGCAATAATAAAGTTGTTATTTATATTTCCTTATATCATGATAAATGTTTATTATTCATGCTAGAATTATATTAACCGGAAACTTAGTACATGTGTGAATACATAGACAAACAGAGTGTCACTAGTATGCCTCTACTTGACTAGCTCGTTGAATCAAAGATGGTTAAGTTTCCTAGCCATAGACATGAGTTGTCATTTGGTTAACGGGATCACATCATTAGAGAATGATGTGATTGACTTGACCCAATCCGTTAGCTTACCACTTGATCGTTTAGTATATTGCTATTGCTTTCTTCATGACTTATACATGTTCCTATGACTATGAGATTATGCAACTCCCGAATATCGGAGGAACACTTTGTGTGCTACCAAACGTCGCAACATAACTGGGTGATTATAAAGGTGCTCTACAGGTGTCTCCGTTGGTACTTGTTGAGTTGGCATAGATCAAGATTAGGATTTGTCACTCCGATTGTCGGAGAGGTATCTCTGGGCCCTCTCTGTAATGCACATCACAATAAGCTTTGCAAGCAATGTGACTAATGAGTTAGTTGCGGTATGATGCATTACGGTACAAGTAAAGAGACTTACCGGTAACGAGATTGAACTAGGTATTGAGATACCGAGGATCGAATCTCGGGCAAGTAACATACCGATGACAAAGGGAACAACGTATGTTGTTATGCGGTTTGACCGATAAAGATCTTCGTAGAATATGTGAGAGCCAATATGAACATCCAGGTTCCGCTAGTGGTTATTGACCGGAGATGAGTCTCAGTCATGTCTACATAGTTCTCGAACCCGTAGGGTCCGCACGCTTAACGTTCGGTGACGATCCGTATTATGAGTTTATGTGTTTTTATGTACCGAAGATAGTTCGGAGTCCCAGATGTGATCACGAACATGACGAGGAGTCTCGAAATGGTCAAGACATAAAGATTGATATATTGGACGACTATATTCGGACACCGGAAGTGCTCCGGGGGTTACCGGATAATTATCGGAGTGCCGGGGGTTATCAGAAACCCCGGGGGAACTAAATGGGCCATATGGGCTTTGGTGGAGAGAGAGAGGGCCGGCCAAGGCAGGGCCGCGCGCCCCTCCCCCTCTAGTCCGAATTGGACTAGGGAAGGGGGGGGCGTCGCCCCCCTTTCCTTCTCTTCTCTCCCTCTCCTTCCTTTCCCCCTTCCTCCTCCTAGTAGGACTAGGAAAGGATGAATCCTACTCCTACTAGGAGGAGGATTCTTCCTCTCCTTGGGTGCACCAAGGGCCGGCCGGCCTCCCCCTTGCTCCTTTATATACGGCGGCAGGGGGGCATCCTAGGACACAGAAGTTGATTGTTTCCAGCCATGTGCGGTGCCCCCCTCCACCATAATCCACCTCGGTCATATTGTCGTAGTGTTTAGGCGAAGCCCTGCGCCGGTAGCTTCATCATCACCGTCATCACGCCGTCGTGCTGACGAAGCTCTCCCTCGACACTCTACTGGATCATGAGTTCGCGGGACGTCACCGAGCTGAACGTGTGCAGATCACGGAGGTGTCCTACCTTCGGTGCTAGGATTGGTCGATCATGAAGACATACGACTCATCAACCGCGTTGTCATAACGCTTCCGCTTACGGTCTACGAGGGTACGTAGACAACACTCTCCCCTCTTGTTGCTATGCATCACCATGATCTTGCGTGCGCGTAGGAATTTTTTTGAAATTACTACGTTCCCAACATTAACTGTGTGTCCTGCATCGTACACACATTGTTATGGCTGCCCGTTTCTGTTGTTCTGCCTCATCGCAGACAGTTTGAATGGATTAACCATATGCCCTGCATCGCACACGTAACTAAAACCTGAACCATGTTTGATGCATACATCATCGCAAAAGTTTTGCACCTTTTTGACGGTTTTTACACCATCGTTTGCGATTATTGCATCGCACACAGTTTCGGCAAACGGTCTCTGATCGTAGTGTCGCGTTAGCAGTCTCCTGCAGTAGTGATTGCTTTCTTCATGACTTATACATATTCCTTTTACTATGAGATTATGCAACTCCCGAATACCGGACGAACACCTTGTGTGCTATCAAATGTCACAACGTAACTGGGTGATTATAAAGATGCTCTACAGGTGTCTCCAATGGTCTTTGTTGAGTTGGCATAGATCGAGATTAGGATTTGTCACTCCGAGTTTCGGAGAGGTATCTTTGGGCCCTCTCGGTAATGCACATCACTATAAGACTTGCAAGCAATGTGACTAATGAGTTAGTTGCGGGATGATGCATTACAGAACGAGTAAAGAGACTTACCGGTAACGAGATTGAACTAGGTATGAGGATACCGACGATCGAATCTCGGGCAAGTAACATATCAATGACAAAGGGAAGGACGTATGTTGTTATGCAGTTTGACCGATAAAGATCTTCGTAGAATATGTAGGAGCCAATATGAGCATCCAGGTTCCGCTATTGGTTACTGACCGGAGATGTGTCTCGGTCATGTCTACATAGTTCTCGAACCCGTAGGGTCCGCACACTTAACGTTCGATGACGATTTATATTATGAGGTATGTGATTTGATGACCGAAGTTTTTTCGGAGTCTCAGATGAGATCACGGACAAGACGATGTGTCTTGAAATGGTCGAGAGGTAAATATCGATATATTGGAAGGCTATATTCGGACATCGGAATGGTTCCGAGTGATTCGGGTATTTTTCGGAGTACCGGAGAGTTACGGGAATTTGTCGGGGAAGTTAATGGGCCTTATTGGGCTTTAGTGGAGAGGGAAGAAGGGCCACAAGGTGGCGCGCGCCTCCCCCCTTGCCCAAACCGAATTGGGCAAGGGGTGGGGGCGCCCCCCCCCTTCCTTCTCCCTCTCCCTCCTTTCCTTCTTTCCTACTCTGAAAAGGAAAGGGAATCCTACTAGGACTTGGGAGTCCTAGTAGGACTCCCTACACTTGGCACGCCCCTAGGAGGGCCGGCCACACCCCAAAGGCACTCCAAGATTTGTCTTAGCCGTGTGCGGTGCCCCCCTCCACAGTTACACACCTTGGTCATATCGTCGTAGTGCTTAGGCGAAGCCCTGCGCCGGTAACTTCATCATCACCATCACCACGCTGTCGTGCTGACAGAACTCTCCCTCGTCCTCAACTGGATCAAGAGCTCAAGGGACGTCATCGTGCTAAACGTGTGCTGAACACGGAGGTGCCCTACGTTCGGTACTTGGATTGGTTGGATCGTGAAGACGTTCGACTACATCAACACTGTTACTAAACGCTTCCGCTTTCGGTCTACGAGGGTACGTGGACACACTCTCTCATCTCATTGCCATGCATCTCCTAGATAGATCTTGCGTGATCGCAGGTAAATTTTTCGAATTACTACGTTCCCCAATAGTGGCATCCGAGCCAGGTCTATGCGTAGATGTTATATGCACGAGTACAACACAAAGAGTTATGGGCGATAATGTAACATCCCAAATTTTCAATTTGGAATGTTATACATAGACCATCATTGCATATCATGTTTTGTTGCATTTTGACAAATCCTCGATAATCCTAAGCAACTCAAGGACCCTCGGAGAGAGTTGGGGATTTTCTCGAATTTTCAAATTTGATTTTTCAACGAGGATTGTGGTTTTAATTATTTTCTCTCCAGAAAAATATTTCATTTTAAATAAACGAGAGGAGAAAATATGACTTCTCCAAAACAATTGAAATACTGGAGGAAAAATGTTAAAATCATTATTTGGAATTTATTTGGATTTTATTTGCAATTTTCATTGCATTAAAAATATCGCATGTTTTAAAAATATTTATTTTTGATTTTAAAGATGTTCACCCTATTCTAGATTTTCTAACTAGACGGGGAAAATTTATTTCATATTTTTCTGATTTTTATTTATTTTTCTACGAATTATTTTCCGCGGAACTTATTTTTTTAAAAAAAACCGCCCGCGCGCCGACTGGGCCAAAGGCCCAGCCGACGGCCCGCCTCGCGCCTTCCTCTTCCCGCATGGGAGCTCGCCGCCGGAGTCCGTCCCGGGCACGGGAGCCGCCGCCGCCTCGGGTGCCCCCTTGCCCAAGCCGCCGCACACCCCCCCTCCTTAAATACCGCCCCCCTCTCTTTCCTCACCACGAGCCGCCGCCGGAGCCCCTCATCGCCGCCGCCGCAACACGCCCCGCCGCCGCCGCCGTTTGCCCCGCCGCCGCCGCCGGGAGCCGCCGGAGCCGCCGCCCCCGCACCCCCGAGCCCCGCACCCCGCCGGAGCCCCTCGCCGGAGCCCGCCGTCGAGGTACCGCCGCTGCCCCGATTCCCGTCGTTGCCGGTTTTCTGTAAAAAAACCCTTCGTTTAAAAAAAACCCTAGATTGGCTTTTTTTCGGTTTTATTATTCTACGAGCGTTCACCGAACCGTTCGTTTTAACGAACGCGTTCGTCGGTTTTTCTCTGTTAACGAACGTCCGTTATTTAACCGTTCGTCCGTTTTTCTTTTCGTCGGATTTTCTCGTTATTTTCTCAGATTCGATTTCTGATCGAATCTTCGATTCTGTTTAACTTCTCGCTCGTTTATCGGAATCAGGCGATTCAAGCGCCTAGAGTTTTGTCTCGAAATTCTCTTTCCGTTTAACCTACTCAAACAAGTTTTTGCTACAGTAAAATTTGACCTAGATCCAGATTAGCAAACGAAGTTTCTTTCTTTCGCCGTTTGACTTTCGTTGCTTCTTTCGAGTTGATTCTTTTTGCAAACCGGAGTTCTTAAGTTGAACTTTCTGGTTGGATCTTTCATTCGAGTTTTACCTGTGCATTAGATGAGTACTGATTGTATGCTTGTTTGTTTGCGATAGAGTACCCGGAGTGTGCCGCTTGTTACTTCGAATCGCTAGGTTTTGCGGATCATCAACAAGGCAAGTAACACTTTGATCATATTCCGTTCATACCCAGTTTTATTGCATTAGATCTATTTCCTCAAACACATTGCATGATTAGGATCTAAATAAACTGTGGGTATTGGGAAGTAGTTGAGGTAGTACCTATTACCTGTTTTATTTTATCAAACCCTTGGGAGTTACTTCTACGTTGCTTTTGTTATTGCCATGCTATGCTCATAGACGTGGATTGGGTTTGAGTGAAACTCATGACAGATGTGAGATTGTTAATAATGGTTTACTTAAGGTGGCAACTAAAACTCACATCTGGGTGGACTGAGGCACCTGGAGAACCCAGTGTTGTCTGTATGTATAAGGTCCGCCACCCAGGCTCAAAGGGATCATAAGATTATTCATGCTAGAAACTTCCGTGTGTAGCCGCAAGCTATTATGGGCTCTAGCATAGCTGAGTAGGTTACAGGATCTCTTGAAGAGGTGGACTAGCAGATGTAGGGGAAAGTAGGTGTACCGGTCCATCCAGAGTAAAGAGTGATTGTTTCTGAAAGACTGTGTCTTGGTCATCCGTTACTCAAACACCATGTAGTGCGAGTAATCCAACGGAGGAGATCAAGTCTTGTGGGGAAAAGTGCACAAACCTCTGCAGAGTGTACAAACTAATCATGATTAGCCGTGTCCCCGGTTATGGACAACTTGAGTATCTAGTACCTGGATTATCATTTGAATCTCATCACCGTGATACTTATAATTAATTTTGTTGGGTTAATGATGATACTTAATTGGGATTGAGTTGGAGGTACCTTCTCAATGTTTCAACCACCATGATAGTTAAATAAAATTTATTCCTTTGAAGTAGGATAAAATTGGCTTTTCGCAAAACTGTAACCATAGAGCTTTCCACCAGCCATATATGCATGTAGTATAGCATTATTGTTCATTGCTCTCTATGTGTTACATTGCCAGCATATTCTATGTGCTGACCCGTTTTCGGGCTGCAACGTTTCATGTTGCAGACTTTTCAGACGACGAGAAAGGTGCCTTAGGTCGTGGTCTTATACTCAGTGATGCCGCTGGAGTTGATGGACTCACTTATCTTCCAAGTCTTCCGCTGTTATCGTTATTAGATGGCCTTAAGCCATGTTTATCATTCTTAATCTCTTTGGGGTATTCGATGTAATAAGTGTGTGATTGCTACTCTGTTATAAATCCTACATTTGTACTGTGCGTGTCAGCATTACTGATCCAGGGATGACACTGGTGCACAGCAGCACAGGCCATTTGAGGTCTGGTCGCTACAGATAATAGTCATACTGCTTACCACCAACGTCTTACTTTCATTCGGCGGTATTGTTAGATGAAGCAGCCCAGACCGACATTACATGACTGCGTTCATGAGACTGGTTCTACCGACGTGCTTCGCACACAGGTGGCTGGCGGGTGTCTGTTTCTCCAACTTTAGTTGAATCGAGTTTCACTACGACCGGTCCTTTTGAAGGTTAAAACAGCATACTTGATGAAAAATCGTTGTGGTTTTGATGCATAGGTAAGAACGGTTCTTGCTAGAAGCCCGTAGCAGCCACGTAAAACTTGCAACAACAAAGTAGAGGACGTCTAACTTGTTTTTGCAGCGCATGTTGTGATGTGATATGGTCAAGACATGATAAGATATAAATTGTTGTATGAGATGATCATGTTTTGTTAAAGTTATCAGCAACTAGCAGGAGCCTTATGGTTGTCTCTTTATTGCATAAGATGCAGGCGCCATATAATTGCTTTACTTAATCGCTATGCGATAGCAATAGTTGCAAAAGCAATAGTTGGCGAGATGACCATGTGACGACACGTTGATAGAGATCAAGATGATGGAGATCATAGTGTCATGCCGGTGACGATGGAGATCATGACGGTGCTTTGGAGATGGAGATCAAAGGCACAAGATGATGATGGCCATATCATGTCACATATTTTGATTGCATGTGATGTTTATCCTTTATGCATCTTATTTTTCTTAGTACGGCGGTAGCATTATAAGATGATCCCTCACTAAATTTCAAGTTATAAGTGTTCTCCCTGAGTATGCACCGTTGCTATAGTTCGTCGTGCCGAGACACCACGTGATGATCAGGTGTGATAAGCTCTACATTCACATACAATGGGTGCAAGCAAGTTTTGCATACGCAGAATACTCAGGTTAAACTTGACGAGCCTACCATATGCAGATATGGCCTCGGAACACTGAGACCGAAAGGTCGAACGTGAATCATATAGTAGATATGATCAACATAGAGGTGTCAACCATTGAAAACTACTCCATCTCACGTGATGATCATACATGGTTTAGTTGATATGGATCACGTGATCATTTAGATGACTAGAGGGATGTCTATCTAAGTGGGAGTTCTTAAGTAATATGATTAATTGAACTTTAACTTATCATGAACTTGGTCCTAATAGTATTTGCAAATTATGTTGTAGATCAATAGCTCACGTTATAGCTCCCCGTTTATTTTTTTGATATGTTCCTAGAGAAAAATAAGTTGAAAGATGATAGTAGCAATGATGCGGACTGGATCCGTGATCTGAGAATTATCATCATTGCCGCACAGAAGAATTATGTCCTTGATGCACCGCTAGGTGACGGACCTATTGCAGGAGCAAATGCAGACGCTATGAACGTTTGGCAAGCTCGGTATGATGACTACTTGATAGTTTAGTGCGCCATGCTTTACGGCTTAGAACCGGGACTTCAAAAAAGTTTTGAACGCCACGGAGCATATAGATGTTCCAAGAGCTGAAATTGGTTTTTTAGACTCATGCCCGAGTCGAGAGGTATGAGACCTCTGACAAGTATTTTGCCTACAAGATGGAGGAGAATAGCTTAACCAGTGAGCATGTGCTCAGAATGTCTGAGTACTACAATCACTTGAATCAAGTGGGAGTTAATCTTCTAGATAAGATAGTGATTGATAGAGTTCTCTAGTCACTATCACCAAGTTACTGGAACTTTGTGGTGAACTATAATATGCAAGTGATGACGAAAGCGATTCCCGAGCTCTGCGAAGGTAGAAATTAAGAAAAGCATCAACTGTTGATGGTTGACAAGACCACTAGTTTCAAGTAAAAGGGCAAGGAAAAGAAAGGGAACTTCAAGAAGAATGGCAAGCAAGTTGTCACTCCCATGAAGAAGCCCAAAGCTAGACCCAAGCCTGAAACTGGGTGCTTCTACTACAAAGGAAATGGTCACTGGAAGTGGAACTGCCCTAGATACTTGGCGAATAAGAAGGATGGCAAAGTGAACAAAAGGTATATTTGATATACATGTTATTGATGTGTACTTTACTAGTGTTTATAGCAACCCCTCGGTATTTGATACTGGTTCAGTTGCTAAGAGTAGTAACTCGAAAACAGGAGTTGCAAGATAAACAGAGACTAGTTAAGGACGAGGTGACGATGTGTATTGGAAGTGATTCCAAGATTGATAAGATCACCATCGCACACTCCCCCTACCTTCGGGATTAGTGTTGTACCTCAATAAATGTTATTTGGTGTTTGCATTGAGCATGAATATGATTGGATCATGTTTATTGCGATACAGTTATTCATTTAAGTCAGAGAATAATTGTTGTTCTTTTACATGAATAAAACCTTCTATGGTCACACACTCAATATAAATGGTTTATTGAATCTCGATCGTGGTGATACACATATTCATAATATTGATGCCAAAAGATGCAAAGTTGATAACGATAGTGCAACATATTTGTGGCACTGCCGTTTAGGTCATATAGGTGTAAATCGCATGATGAAACTTCATGCGGATGGACTTTTTGGAATCACTTGATTATGAATCATTTGATGCTTGCGAACCAAGCCTCATGGGCAAGATGACTAAGACTCCGTTCTCCGGAACAATGGAGCGAGCCACTGACTTATTGGAAATAATACATACCGATGTATGCGGTCCAATGAGTGTTGAGGCTCGCGGCGGGTATCGTTATTTTCTGACCTTCACAGATGATTTGAGCAGATATGGGTATATCTACTTAATGAAACACAAGTCTGAAACATTTTGAAAAGTTCAAAGAATTTCATAGTGAAGTGGAAAATCATCGTAACAAGAAAATAAAGTTTATACGATCTAATCGCGGAGGCGAATATTTGAGTTGCGAGTTTGGTCTTCATTTAAACAACGTGGAATAGTTTCGCAACTCATGCCACCTGGCACACCACAGCGTAATGGTGTGTCCGAACGTCGTAACCGTACTTTATTAGATATGGTGCGATCTATGATGTCTCTTACAGATTTACCACTATTGTTTTGGGGTTATGCATTAGAGACAACCGCATTCATGTTAAATTGGGCACCATCTAAATCCGTTAAGACGACGCCGTATGGTTTGGCAAGAAACCTAAGCTATCGTTTCTTAAAGATTGGGGTTGCGATGCTTATGTGAAAATGTTTCAGCCTGATAAACTCGAACCCAAATCGGAGAAATGTGTCTTCATAGGATACCCAAAAGAAACTGTTGGGTACACCTTCTATCACAGATCCGAAGGCAAGGTATTCGTTGCTAAGAATGGATCCTTTCTAGAGAAGGAGTTTCTCTCGAAAGAAGTAAGTGGGAGGAAAGTAGAACTTGATGAGGTAATTGTACCTTCTCCCGAATTGGAAAGTAGTTCATCACAGAAATCAGTTCCAGTGATGACTACACCAACTAGTGAGGAAGTTAATGATGATGATCATGAAATTTTAGATCAAGTTACTGCCGAACCTCATAGGTCAACCAGAGTACGTTCCGCACCAGAGTGGTACGGTAATCATGTTCTAGAAGTCATGTTACTAGACCATGATGAACCAACGAACTATGAGGAAGCGATGATGAGCCCAGATTCTGCGAAATGGCTTGAGGCCATGAAATCTGAGATAGGATCCATGTATGAGAACAAATGTGGACTTTGGTGGACTTGCCCGATGATCGGCAAGCCATTGAGAATAAATGGATCTTCAAGAGGAAGACGGACGATGACGGTAGTGTTACTATCTACAAAGCTCGAATTGTCGCAAAATGTTTTCGACAAGTTCAAGGTGTTGACTATGATGAGATTTTCTCACTCGCAGCAATGCTTAAATCTATCCTAATCATGTTAGCTATTGCCGCATTTTATGAAATCTGGCAAATAGATGTCAAAACTGCATTCCTTAATGGATTTCTTAAATAAGAGTTGTATATGATGCAACCAAAGGTTTTTGTCGATCCTAAAGGTGCTAACAAAGTGTGCAAGCTCCAGCAATCCATCTATGGAACTGGTGCAAGCATCTCGGAGTTGGAATATACGCTTTGATGAGTTGATCAAAGCATATAGTTTTATACAGACTTGCGGTGAAGCCTGTATTTACAAGAAAGTGAGTGGGAGCACTACAGCTTTTCTGATAAGTATATGTGAATGACATATTGTTGATCGGAAATGATGTAGAATTTTCTGGAAAGCATAGAGGAGTGTTTGAAAGGATTTTTTCAGAAGCTGCTTACATATTGAGCATTAAGATCTATAGAGATAGATCAAGACGCTTGATAAGTTTTTTCAGTGAGTACATACCTTGACAAGATTTTGAAGTAGTTCAAAATGGAACAGTCAATGAAGCAGTTCTTGATTGTGCTGCAAGGTGTGAAGTTGAGTAAAGACTCAAAACCCGACCACGGCAGAAAATTGAAAGAGAATGAAAAGTCATTCCCTATGCCTCAGTCATAGGTTCTATAAAGTATGCTATGTTGTGTACCAGACCTATTGTGTACCTCACCATGAGTTTGGCGAGAGGGTACAATAGTGATCCAGGAGTGGATCACTGGACAGCAAAATTATCCTTAGTGGAATAAGGATATGTTTCTCAGTTATGGAGGTGACAAAAAGTTCGTCGTAAAGGGTTACGTCGATGCAAGCTTTGACACTGATCCGGATGACTCTAACTCTCAATCTGGATACATATTGAAAGTGGGAGCATTTAGCTAGAGTACCTCCATGCAGATCATTGTAGATATAGAAATTTGCAAAATACATACGGATCTGAATGTGGCAGACCCGTTGACTAAACTTCTCTCACAAGCAAAACATGATCACTCTTTGCATAGCGATGTGAACTAGATTATTGACTCTAGTAAACCATTTGGGTATTAGTCACATGGAGATGTGAACTAATCACATAAAGATGTGAACTATTGGTGTTAAATCACATGACGATGTGAACTAGATTATTGACTCTAGTGCAAGTGGGAGACTGAAGGAAATATGCCCTAGAGGCAATAATAAAGTTGTTATTTATATTTCCTTATATCATGATAAATGTTTATTATTCATGCTAGAATTGTATTAACCGGAAACTTAGTACATGTGTGAATACATAGACAAAACAGAGTGTCCCTAGTATGCCTCTACTTGACTAGCTCGTTAATCAAAGATGGTTAAGTTTCGTGACCATAGACATGTGTTGTCATTTGATGAATGGGATCACATCATTAGGAGAATGATGTGATGGACAAGACCCATCCGTTAGCTTAGCATGTTAATCGTTCAGTTTTATTGCTATTGCTTTCTTCATGACTTATACATATTCCTTTGACTATGAGATTATGCAACTCCCGAATACCGGAGGAACACCTTGTGTGCTATCAAACGTCACAATGTAACTGGGTGATTATAAAGATGCTCTACAGGTGTCTCCAATGGTCTTTGTTGAGTTGGCATAGATCGAGATTAGGATTTGTCACTCCGAGTTTCGGAGAGGTATCTCTGGGCCCTCTCGGTAATGCACAACACTATAAGCCTTGCAAGCAATGTGACTAATGAGTTAGTTGCGGGATGATGCATTACGGAACAAGTAAAGAGACTTACCGGTAACAAGATTGAACTAGGTATGAGGATACCGACGATCGAATCTCGGGCAAGTAATTTAACATACCAATGACAAAGGGAATGACGTATGTTGTTATGCGGTTTGACCGATAAAGTGCTTCGTAGAATATGTAGGAACCAATATGAGAATCCAGGTTCTGCTATTGGTTATTGACCGGAGATGTGTCTCGTTCATGTCTACATAGTTCTCGAACCCGTAGGGTCCGCACGCTTAATGTTCGATGACGATTTATATTATGAGTTATGTGATTTGATGACCGAAGTTTGTTCGGAGTTCCGGATGAGATCACGGACATGACGAGGAGTGTCGAAATGGTCGAGAGGTAAAGATCGATATATTGTAAGGCTATATTCGGACCTCGGAATGGTTCCGAGTGATTCGGGTATTTTTCGGAGTACCGGAGAGTTACGGGAATTGGCCGGGGAAGTTAATGGGCCTTATTGGGCTTTAGTGGAGAGAGGGAAGAAGGGCCACGAGGTGGCGCGCGCCTCCCCCCTTGCCCAAACCGAATTGGACAAGGGGTGGGGGCGCAGCCCCTCTTTCCTTCTCCCTCTCCCTTCTTTCCTTCTTTCCTACTCCGAAAAGGAAAGGGAATCCTAATGAGACTTGGGAGTCCTGGTAGGACTCCCTACACTTGGCGCGCCCCTAGGAGGGTCGCCTCTCTCCCTCCCTCCTTTATATACCTTGGCAGGGGGCACCCCAAAGGCACTCCAAGATTTGTCTTAGCCGTGTGCGGTGCCCCCCTCCAGAGTTACACACCTCGATCATATCGTCATAGTGCTTAGGCGAAGCCCTGCACCGGTAACTTCATCATCACCGTCACCACGCCGTCGTGCTGACGGAACTCTCCCTCATCCTCAACTGGATCAAGAGCTCGAGGGACGTCATCGTGTTGAACATGTGCTAAACACGGAGGTGCCGTACGTTCGGTACTTGGATCGGTTGGATCGTGAAGACGTTCGACTACATCAACCGCGTTACTAAACGCTTCCTCTTTCGGTTTACAAGGGTACGTGGACACACTCTCCCGTCTCATTGCTATGCATCTCCAAGATAGATCTTGCGTGATCGTAGGTAAATTTTTTGAATTACTACGTTCCCCAACATACTCAACTTCACACCTTGCAACACAGGCAAGAACTCCTTCTTTGACTGTTCCATTTTGAACTACTTCAAAAACTTGTCAAGGTATGTACTCATTAAAAAAACTTATCAAGTGTCTTGATCTATATCTATAGATCTTGATGCTCAATATGTAAGAAGCTTCGGCGAGGGCTTTCTTTGAAAAACTCCTTTCAAACACTCCGTTATGCTTTCCAAAAAATTCTACATCATTTCTGATCAATGATGTCTACTATGCAACCTTCTTCTTGTAGACGTTGTTGGGCCTCCAAGTGTAGAGGTTTGTAGGACAGTAGCAAATTTCCCTCAAGTGGACGACCTAAGGTTTATTAATCCGTGGGAGGCGTGGGATGAAGATGGTCTCTCACAAACAACCCTGCAACCAAATAACAAAGAGTCTCTTGTGTCCCCAACACACCCAATACAATGGTAAATTGTATAGGTGCACTAGTTTGGCGAAGAGATGGTGATACAAGTGCAATATGGATGGTAGATATAGGTTTTTGTAATCTGAAATTATAAAAACATTAAGGTAATTAATGATAAAAGTGAGCGTAAACGGTATTGCAATGCTAGGAAACAAGGCCTAAGGTTCATACTTTCACTAGCGCAAGTTCTCTCAACAATAATAACATACTTGGATCATATAACTATCTCTCAACATGCAACAAAGAGTCACTCCAAAGTTACTAATAGCGGAGAATAAACGAAGAGATTATGGTAGGGTACGAAACCACCTCAAAGTTATCCTTTCTGATCGATCTATTCAAGAGTCCGTAGTAAAATAACATGAAGCTATTCTTTCCGTTCGATCTATCCTAGAGTTCGTACTAGAATAACACCTTAAGACACAAATCAACCAAAACCCTAATGTCACCTAGATACTCCAATGTCACCTCAAGTATCCATGGGTATGATTATACGATATGCATCACACAATCTCAGATTCATCTATTCAACAAACACAAAGAACTTCAAAGAGTGCCCCAAAGTTTCTACCGGAGAGTCAAGACGAAAACGTGTGCCAACCCCTATGCATAAGTTCACAAGGTCACTGAACCCGCAAGTTGATCACCAAAACATACATCAAGTAGATCATGTGAATATCTCATTGTCACCACAGATAAGCACATGCAAGACATACATCAAGTGTTCTCAAATCCTTAAAGACTCAATCCGATAAGATAACTTCAAAGGGAAAACTCAATCCATTACAAGAGATAGAGGGGGAGAAACATCAAAGATCCAACTATAATAGCAAAGCTCGCGATACATCAAGATCGTGCCACATCAAGAACACGAGAGAGAGAGATCAAACACATAGCTACAGGTACATACCCTCAGCCTCAAGGGTGAACTACTCCCTCCTTGTCATGGAGAGCGCCGGGATGATGAAGATGGCCATCGGTGATGGATCCCCCCTTCGGCAGGGTGCCGGAACAGGGTCCCGATTGGTTTTTGGTGGCTACAGAGGCTTGCGGCGGCGGAACTCCCGATCTAGGTTATTTTCTGGAGGTTTCTGTATTTATAGGAATTTTTGGCGTAGGTCTCACATCAGGGGGGTCTCCGAGTCGTCCACGAGATAGGGGGACGCGCCCAGGGGGGTAGGGCGCGCCCTCCACCCTCGTGGATGGCTCGGGACTCTTCTGGCCCAACTCTTTTACTCGGGTGCTTCTTTTGGTCCATAAAAATCATCAAAAATCGGCACGTCAATTGGACTCCGTTTGGTACTCCTTTTCTGTAAAACTCAAAAACAAGGAAAAAACAGAAACTGGCACTGGGCTCTAGGTTAATAGGTTAGTCCCAAAAATCATATAAAATAGCATATAAATGCATATAAAACATCCTAGATGGATAATATAATAGCATGGAACAATCAAAAATTATAGATACGTTGGAGACGTATCAATCAACAGTATTCACATATACTTATTATCAGAAAGGCTGTAGTGCTCCCACTCACTTTCTTGTAAATCAGGCTTCACCAAAAGTCAGTATAAAACCATATGCTTTGATCACCTTATCAAAGCGTATATTCCAACTCCGAGATGCTTGCACCAGTCCATAGATGGATCACTGGAGCTTGCACACTTTGTTAGCGCCTTTAGGATTGAAAAAACCTTCTTGTTGCATCATATACAACTCTTCTTTAAGAAATCCATTAAGGAATGTAGTTTTGACATCCATTTGCCAGATTTCATAAAATGTGGCAATTGCTAACATGATTTGGACAGACTTAAGCATCGCTACGAGTGAGAAAATCTTATCGTAGTCAACACCTTGAACTTGTCGAAAGCCTTTTTGCGACAATTCGAGCTTTGTAGATAGTAACACTACTATCAGCGTATATCTTCCTCTTGAAGATCCATTTATTCTCAATGGCTCGCCGATCATCGGGCAAGTCAATCAAAGTCCATACTTTGTTCTCATACATGAATCCCATCTCAGATTTCATGGCCTCAAGCCATTTCGCGGAATCTGGACTCATCATCGCTTCCTCATAGTTCGTAGGTTCGTCATGGTCTAGTAACATGACTTCCAGAGCAGGATTATCGTACCACTCTGGTGCGGACCATACTCTGGTTGACCTACGAGGTTCAGTAGTAACTTGATCTGAAGTTTCATGATCATCATCATTAGCTTCCTCACTAATTGGTGTAGGAATCACTGGAACTGATTTCTGTGATGAACTACTTTCCAATTCGGGAGAAGGTACAATTACCTCATCAAGTTCTACATTCCTCCCACTCACTTCTTTCGAGAGAAACTTCTTCTCTAGAAAGGATTCATTCTTAGCAACGAATATCTTGCCTTCGGATCTGTGATAGAAGGTGTACCCAACATATTCTTTTGGGTATCCTATGAAGACGCATTTCTCCGATTCTGGTTCGAGCTTATAAGGTTGAAGCTTTTTCACATAATCATCACATCCCCAAACTTTAAGAAAGGACAGCTTAGGTTTCTTGCTAAACCACAGTTCCTATGGTGTCGTCTCAACGGATTTAGATGGTGCCCTATTTAACGTGAATGCAACTGTCTCTAATGCATAACCCAAAACGATAGTGGTAAATCGGTAAGAGACATCATAGATCGCATCTTATCTAATAAAATATGGTTACAATGTTCGGACACACCATTACGCTGTGGTGTTCCAGGTGGCGTCAGTTGCGAAACTATTCCACATTGTTTCAAATGAAGGCCAAACTCGTAACTCAAATATTTGCCTCCGCGATCAGATCGTAGAAACTTTATTTTCTTGTTATGATGATTTTCCACTTCACTCTAAAATTCTTTGAACTTTTCAAATGTTTCAGACTTAAATGAATAATTGTATTGCAATAAACATGATCCAATCATATTATGCTCAACACAAACACCAAATAACATTTATTTTAGGTTCAACACTAAACCCGAAGGTAAAGGGAGTGTGCGATGGTGATCATATCAACCTTGGAATCACTTCCAACACACATCGTCACCTTGCCCTCAACTAGTCTCTGTTCATTTTGTAACTCCTGTTTCAAGTTACTAATCATAGCAACTGAACCAGTATCAAATACCCAGGGGCTACTATGAACACTAGTAAAGTACACATCAATAACATGTATATCATATATACTTTTGTTCACTTTGCCATCCTTCTTATCCGCCAAGTATTTGGGGCAGTTCCGCTTCCAGTGACCATTTCCTTTGCAGTAGAAGCACTTAGTTTCAGGCTTGGGTCTAGCTTTGGGCTTCTTCATGGGAGTGGCAACTTGCTTGCCATTCTTCTTGAAGTTCTCTTTCTTTCCCTTGCCCTTTTAGTTGAAACTAGTGATCTTGTCAACCATCAACACTTGATGCTTTTCTTGATTTCTACCTTCGCCGATTTCAGCACGCGAAGAGCTCAAGGAATCGTTTTCATCATCCCTTGCATATTATAGTTCATCACGAAGTTACAGTAACTTGGTGATAGTGGCTAGAGAACTTTGTCAATCACTATCTTATCTGGAAGATTAACTCCCACTTGATTCAAGCGATTGTAGTACTCAGACATTCTGAGCACATGCTCACTGGTTGAGCTATTCTCCTCCATCTTGTAGGCAAAATACTTGTCAGAGGTCTCATACCTCTCGACTCGGGCATGAGTCTGAAATATCAATTTCAGCTCTTGGAACATCTTATATGCTCCTTGGTGTTCAAAACGTTTTTGAAGTCCCGGTTCTAAGCCGTAAAGCATGGCGCACTAAACTATCAAGTAGTCATCATGCCGAGCTTGCCAAATATTCATAACGTCGGTATCTGCTCCTGCAATAGGTCCATCACCTAGTGGTGCATCAAGGACATAATTCTTCTATGCAGCAATGAGGATAATCCTCAGATCACGGACCCAGTCCGCATCATTGCTACTATCATCTTACAACTTATTTTTCTCTAGGAAGATATCAAAAAATAAAACAGGGGAGCTATACATGAGCTATTGATCTACAACATAGATATGCAAAACTATCAGGTACTAAGTTCATGATAAATTAAAGTTCAATTAATCATATTACTTAAGAACTCCCACTTAGATAGACATCCCTCTAGTCATCTAAATGATCACGTGATCCAAATCAACTAAACCATGTCCGACCATCACGTGAGATGGAGTAGTTTTCAATGGTGAACATCACTATGTTGATCATATCTACTATATGATTCATGTTCGACCTTTCGGTCTCAGTGTTCCAAGGCCATATCTGCATATGCTAGGCTCATCAAGTTTAACCCGAGTATTCTGCACGTGCAAAACTTGCTTGCACCCGTTGTATGTGAACATAGAGCTTACCACACCCGATCATCACGTGGTGTCTCGGCACGACGAACTGTCGCAACGGTGCATACTCAGGGAGAACACTTATACCTTGAAATTTAGTGAGGGATCATCTTATAATGCTACCGCCGTACTAAGCAAAATAAGATGCATAAAGGATAAACATCACATGCAATCAAAATATGTGACATGATATGGCCATCATCTTCTTGTGCCTTTGATCTCCATCTCCAAAGCACCGTCATGATCTCCATTGTCACCGGCTTGACACCTTGATCTCCATCGTAGCGTTGTTGTCGTCTCGCCAACTGTTTCTTCCATGACTATCGCTACCGCTTAGTGATAAAGTAAAGCAATCACATGGCGATTGCATTTCATACAATAAAGTGACAACCATAAGGCTCCTACCAGTTGTCGATAACTTTTACAAAACATGATCATCTCATACAACAATTTATATCTCATCACGTCTTGACCATATCACATCACAATATGCCCTGCAAAAACAAGTTAAACGTCCTCTACTTTGTTGTTGCAAGTTTTACGTGGCTGCTATGGGCTTCTAGCAAGAACCGTTCTTACGTACGCATCAAAACCACAACGATTTTTTGTCAAGTGTGATGTTTTAACCTTCAACAAGGACCGGCCGTAGTCAAATTCGATTCAACTGAAGTTGGAGAAACAGACACCCACCAGCCACCTGTGTGCATAACCATGTCGGTAGAACCGGTCTCATGAACGTGGTCATGTAATGTTGGTCCAGGCCTCTTCATCCAACAATACCGCCGAATCATAATAAGACATTGGTGGTAAGCAGTATGACTATTATCGCCCACAACTCTTTGTGTTCTACTCGTGCATATCATCTACGCATAGACCTGGCTTGGATGCCACTGTTGGGGAACGCAGTATTTCAAAAAAAACCTATGATCATGCAAGATCTATCTAGGAGATGCATAGCAACGAGACGGGAGAGTGTGTCCACGTACCCTCGTAGACCGAAAGCGGAAGCGTTTAGTAACGCGGTTAATGTAGTCGAACGTCTCCACGATCCAACCGATCCAAGTACCGAACATACGGCACCTCCGTGTTTAGCACACGTTCAGCACGATGACGTCCCTCGAGCTCTTGATCTAGTTGAGGATGAGGGATAGTTCCGTCGGCATGACGGCGTGGCGACGGTGATGATGAAGTTACCGGCGCAGGGCTTCGCCTAAGCACTACGACGATATGACCGAGGTGTGTAACTGTGGAGGGGGGCACCGCACACGGCTAAGAGAAGACTTGGTGTGCCTTTGGGGTGCCCCCTCCCACGTATATAAAGGAGGAGGTAGGAGGTGGCCGGCCCAAGGGGGGCGCGCCAAGGGGGGAGTCCTACTTGGACTCCTAGTCCAAGTAGGATTCACCCCCCCCCCTCCTTCCTTCTACCGGAGAGGGAAAAGGGGAAGGGAGAGAGAAGGAGAAGGAAAGAGGGGGGCCGGCCCCCTCCCCTAGTCCAATTCGGTTTGGGCAAGGGGGGGGCTCTCCCCTCTCACGTGGACTTTCTCCTCTCCTCCAATAAGTCCCAATAGGCCCAATACTTCTCCCGGGGGGTTCCGGTAACCTCCCGGTTCTCCGTAAAAATGCATGAACCACTCGGAACCATTCTGATGTCCAAATGCAACCTTCCAATATATGAATCTTTACCTCTCGACCATTTCAAGACTACTTGTCATGTTAGTGATCTCATCCGGGACTCCGAACAAACTTCGGTCATCAAATCACATAACTCATAATACAAATCAGCATCGAACGTTAAGCGTGCGGACCATACGGGTTCGAGAACTATGTAGACATGACCGAGACACATCTCTGGTCAATAACCAATAGCGGAACCTGGATGCTCATATTGGTTCCTAAATATTCTACTAAGATCTTTATCGGTCAAACCGCATAACAACATACGTTGTTCCCTTTGTCATCGGTATGTTACTTGCCCGAGATACGATCGTCGGTATCCTCATACCTAGTTCAATCTAGTTACCGGCAAGTCTCTTTACTCGTTCTGTAATGCATCATCCCGTAACTAACTCATTACTCACATTTCTTGCAAGGCTTATAGTGATGTGCATTACCAAGAGGGCCCAGAGATACCTCTTCGATACACGGAGTGAAAAATCCTAATCTCGATCTATGCCAACTTAACAAACACCATCGGAGACACCTGTAGAGCATCTTTATGATCACCCAGTTACGTTGTGACGTTTGATAGCACATAAGGTGTTCCTGAGTTGCATAATCTCATAGTTAGAGGAACATATATAAGTTATGAAGAAAGCAACAGCAATAAAACTAAACGATCATTATGCTAAGCCAACGGATGGGTCTTGTCCATCACATCATTCTCTAATGATGTGACCCCGTTCATCAAATGACAACACATGTATATGGTTAGGAAACTTAACCATCTTTGATAAACGAGCTAGTCAAGTAGAGGCATACTAGGGACACTATGTTTTGTCTATGTATTCACACATGTACTAAGTTTCCGATTAATACAATTCTAGCATGAATAATAAACATTTATCATGATATAAGGAAATATAAATAACAACTTTATTATTGCCTCTAGGGCATATTTCCATCATAGTGGAGCCCACGGGAAGCTTCTCCACCGACCTCCACCTTTATAAATACTCTGAAATCCCAAAACCCCTAGGGGAGTCGACGAAACACAGTTCCAGCCACCGCAAGTTCCAGAACCACGAGATCAAATCTATAGGCCTTTTACGGCACTCTGTCGGAGGGGGCAACGATCACCGGGGGGGGGGGGGTTCTTCATCATCCTTGTTGCCCCTCCGATGATGCGTGGGTAGTTTACCACAGACCTATGGGACCGTAGCTAGTAGCTAGATGGCTTATTCTCTCTTTGATCTTCAATACAATGTTCTCCTCGATGTTCTTGGAGATCTATTTGATGAAACTCCTTTTTGCGGTGTGTTTGTGGGGATCCGATGAATTGTGGGTTTACGATCAGTTCTATCCATGAATATTATTTGAGTCTTTGTTGAACTCTTTTATGCATGATTGTTATAACCTCGTATTTTTTCTCCGAAATTTTGGTTTGGTTTGGCCAACTAGATTGATTTTTCTTGCCATGGAAAGAGGTGCTTTGTGATGGGTTCGATCTTGCGGTGCTCAATCTCAGTGATAGAAAGAGACATGAGACGCATGTATCGTTGCTATTAAGGATAAGAAGATGGGGTTTATACCTACATGAATAGATCTTGTCTACATCATGTCATCGTTCTTATTCCATTACTCCATTTTTCCGTGAACTTAATACACTAGATGCATGCTGGATAGCGGTCGATGTGTGGAGTAATAGTTGTAGATGCAGGCAGGAGTCGGTCTACTAATCTTGGACGTGATGCTATATACATGATCATTTCCTTGGATATTGTCATGATTATTCGCTTTTCTATCAATTTCCTAACAATAATTTGTTTACCCACCGTATGCTATGTTCTCGAGAGAAGCCTCTAGTGAAAACTATGGCCCCTGACTCTAGTTCCTATCATATTAAATCTAAAAATACCTTGCTGCACTTTTATTTATTTATTTTATTTGTGTTTTAGTTAGATCTATTTATCAAATCTCATACAATTTAATCTATCTCAATACCGAGGAGGGATTGACAACCCCTCTTACGTGTTGGGTTGTGTCGTGGAATTGTCACGGCAGATGTCCTTAGTGTCAGGACTTAGTCGCGAGGCCAACGCATCTATGTGGTAGCTTGAGAGGGGTTGAGCGGAATCGAGAGACGCAACACAAGACAAGGATTTAGACAGCTTCGGGCCCCGGGAAACATCATCCGGTAACAACCCTACATGCTGTTTGAGGCTAGGTCTCATTATGACCACGAGGGAGTCGCCGGTAAACCAGCTCTTTGTGTCTAGCCCTAGAGATTGTTTCTTCTTGCTTGTCGCTTGTTCCTCTTTGGGGAGCCCTGCCCCTCCTTATATATGTTGAAGGGGCGGGTTACATGTGGAGTCCTATTAGGATTAGGACTAGTCTATCTCTAATACAAACCGGATACAAGTCCAGGTCTTAACTCCTTGTAAGACAAATATTCCTCACGCCTTTCCTCTTAGACCGGCCCATCATAACATGAGTCGGCCTTCTGGGCCTTGTCACCGTCTGTCCCGCCCGCCGGGTTACCAGTGAATCATAATGTTCAGTTAGGTTGCTTGTAAACCGTCTGGTCTGTGTGGGTCGCCGGTGAATCACCAAGTGTCAGCGGGGTCTCAAATAAACCGCCAAGTCCGGCCGGGTTATACTTCCGGCCGGTTTACGCCGCGGGGTATATCCCCGACAGGTTGCAAGTATTTGTTGTTTGTGTGTAGGTGTTGTTTACATAGTGTTGCTTGGTTCTCCTACTGGATTGATAACCTTGGTTTCATAACTGAGGGAAATACTTACCTTTGCTATGCTGCGTCATTCTCTCCTCTTCGGGGAAATACCAACGCAGGTACAAGCAATCAGGCGTCTACGACGGATTTGGGGTAGCGGCTCCCCGTGCACAGAGACCTAGGCTAGGGGGTCGGGGAGGCCGCCCCTCCTGCCCCCCCCCAGGGCCGGGACTCCAGCCCAGTTACTTTGAGCAGATTATGGAGAATCACTGTCTGGAAAATCTTGGGCGAAAAGAACTTGATTGACTTCCAAAATCTTGACAGGATTGTGTAGAATCCTAGTGCAACCCAAAATCGCCACAAAGCTTGGATGCTCCTAGAATCTCGATATTTTGGAGATTCCCCCAAAAGAGAACTATTCGAATTAAAGAGCACCCCTATTGTAACACGTAATTGCTGGCAGAATGCCATCATCCCATCCACAACCCTCTCCACACATCGGTCAAGAAAAGAACTCGCACGCCGCTGGACCTGCCTCACCGGCCCAACCCTCTCCGTCGTCGGTCTTGTCTCCGGGCGACACAGTTCTTCCTTCGCGCCCCTCTGCTCCCTCTGCCCCCGTTGGTTCACTAGGACACTGAAGCCAACCACCGGCTCTCTACCCCTTCTCTCGACGGCCCCTTCGGCGTTGCAGCTGGACGACCACCGCCTCTCCACTTCGAGGCAATAACGTCGATGGGTGGATCCTGTACAAGCAGCCCACGGGAGTTATTTCTCGACTCTATGTACTTTTTTTATATGCATAGATGGATAGATGGAGTGATCTATATGGCATAGATGGATGGATGGATTCATTTTTTTATCAGCAATACTTTATTTCTCAAATGATAAACATGTCATTTACAAGAAGTTGAGAAATAAAACCGGGGATAGAACTTTCTCAAAAATCAGAAGACGCAGTACTATAGGAGTGGCTAGCTAAGCGATCAGCTACCAAGTTTGCTTCACGAAAGCAATGAGGGGATGATACCTTTGCAAAATCACAAAGTAACTGATTGCATTCTGCAATCGTTGCAACCTCCTCGCCGTAATAATCTTCTTGTTTTTGCATGGTCTCCACCGCAAAACTAGAATCAGACTCAATATGAGTAACGTTGCATCCGATCCTCGCTGCCAAATAAAGATCATGCTTGCTGGCCATGATCTCTATTGAATCAGTACTACTAACGTATGGTAACACCCATGTTGTAGCTGCAATAAATGACCGCGGTCATCACATGCAACAGCTCCTATAGCACCATCAAGAGACTGTTGAAAAAAGCCACCCACATTAATTTTTATAGCTTCCTTGCCAGGCCTTTTTCAGATCAAATTATTTTTTCCTTCAGAGACTTTAGGAGATGCAACTCTAACAGAGTTTGCAGTTAATGCCCTGATATCAAGAGCTGTTCTAGCCGGGGTTTGTATCAACTCTCCCTTTCCAATTTGGCGTCATTGCCACCACACATACCATGTTGCGACAATTACCAACTCTGGTATAGGAACTTCGCCCGTTCCCGGTAGTAACTTTCACAAAATTTCCAAGATGATAGAGCCCGATCTGTCTTGGGCAACGACTTGTCTGATTGTATCTCCTAGCCCCAATTCAGTCCAGACCTCATGTGCTCGAGAACACGTGAATAGGCAATGTTGAATATCTTCCACCCCGATCAAACAAATAGGACACTGCGGAGAACATGGTATGTGGCTTCCTGCTAGAATACCATAGTAGGGTAGATTCCCTCGCAGGCCCTTCCACAGGAAATGATTTATTTTCCCCGGTAAACGCAAGCTCCAACAATCCTTCCACACTGCACTAAGGCCTACAACCCCTTGCCCATCAACTCGGTGTGACCGTACTCCATGCTGGTGTTCCTGCTCGCGATGATAAGAAGACCGAACCGAGAAAGTTCCAGAGCGTGTGTAGTTCCATGCAACAAAATCATCAAGACCTTGAGTATTCACGCGGATTTGTAAAATTCTCAAAAAAAGATTCCGCACGAAGCAGATTCTGGGAGAATTTTCTGAAATCTTGACCTTCAACCCACCACGCACGTACGAAGGTGGATCTTGTGGATTCGAGTTGGAGACCTACACGGATCGACGGGGCGCCCCTCTACCACCGCCTACTTAATGCGCCTAGTCTTAATCTGGTCACGCTCCAGCCTCGCCCCCGCCAAACCGCCCTCGACCAAAACTCTCGGCAGCCGAATTGATGTCGATGGCGGCAGCAGCGAAGTCGTCGTTTTTGCTGGACGTGAAGCCATGGGGCGATGAAACCGACATGGACAAGCTGGAGGAAGCCGTACGAAACGTCAACATGGAAGGCTTGACCTGGGGTGCCTTGATTTCTCTAATTAATATACGATCTCTTCCTCGAAACAATAATAGCTCTGAATTAGGCGTCTTAAATATTTCAGCACCATATATCCATTTACTTATCTATGTACTGTATATGCCAATTTGATTGATCGGGTTCTAATAAATCGACTATCTATCGACATGCAGCCAGGCTGGCCCCGGTCGAATACGGGGTGAAGAAGCTGCAGATAATGGTGACCGTCGTCAACGACCTCGTCTCCGTCCACGGCCTCATCGAGGACCACCTCTGTGCTGCTCCGATGGACGAGTACGTCCAGAGCTGCGACGTGAGCTTCAACCCGATCTGTAAGCAATTTTCCTGCCTAGCTGGTTCCTGCTTTAGTTTGTCCACGCTTTTGTTTGGAACTAATGTCTGCCTAAACTTGCCTAGACGTTGCAGGAAATTTCTCGTCGCATGCTGCTGGCGGTGGCGGAGAAGATTAGTATGCCCTAGTTACCCGGTACTTGAGAGTCTTGACTCGTTGCAATACATTGGAAGCAGTCATGATTTTTATTGCAGGAGAATGTAAGTGAAGCATGATCGCTCTGGTTTGCCCATGCCAAGATTTACAACACTTCTCTTTATTGTCGTTGAACATGGGAGTCCTTCAGAGCCGTCTGTGGTTCAGTTCAGTACAATAAATAAATATACTATACAATGAAACTGCTTGAATGAAACCATGACGTACCATTGCATTTAGTTCCCGAACCAAGCACACCCTAGACTTCCTAAGTTGAACCTTGTTTGTTTCCCGCCTCACTCTTGAATTAAGGGCATCTTCAAGGTGGACCCGCATCCGTCCGGACTGTGCTATCCCGGTTGTGGAAGCCATCCAACGCGGTCCGCGGGGCGGTCCAGACGCGTTTGGTCCCGCAAATTCGAGACAAAACGGGGGGAGTTTTGTGGGAGTCCGGACACCCGAAACGTAGGACTCCCCCGTTTTGTAGGAGTCCAGACACCTGAAACGTAGGACTCCGACACACCCGGCCCACTCAATCCCTCCTCCCGGTCCCATTTTCTTCCACCCCGCCCCTTCTCCCTCTTGCTTTGCATCCGCACCCTTCACCTCTGCCGCTGTTGTTGTATGTCTCTGGCCGTCACAGAGGCATTGTCGGATGTCCGAATCAGCACCGACGCACCCGCTCAACGGAGTTGTCCACCCTAGAGCCGTTTGTACCTAGGTACACCCCGACCCCTGTTGAAAACCTCCATGGCGAACACCATGCCTGGCAGGTGTTCGGTCAAATGCCATTGAGCTTATTTTAAAATGTTATATGTCGTTCTTTAGAGTATGAAGGATGATGAACTACTTGACCATGAAGGATGAGTTGTTATGCGATGCATGACTAGCCGTATCCGCGGATTCCATAGCCAAGAGCAGGGGGGCCCTTTTGGGAGCAAGTGCATGAAAAGTTTCACGTACGAAAGCACATTGTGCCCTACGACATGTGCATCATTCAACCATGCAACGTGAGGTCGTTGTCGTATCGCTGGCACGCTATCCAGATCAGCGTCACCAAGTTTTGCGACGTGGTTCGTCAGCTCGAGGCAAGGTGGTCATTGCACGCGGCAGATGACGAGATCGTAAGTTTTACTTCATCTTACTCAACTTGTTGATGATTCATTCACTCAATGTTGGTCTACACATTATATGCAGCCCGCACTCGCTGCCGTGGTGTACCACAAGACAGAGGGACGGCCATTTACGTGCACACATTATAAGATGAAGCTGAGGGGGGAGTATATGTGGAATGACATTATCCGTTCATGAAAACTTGTTGGACATCTGGGTTCTAGTCAAATTAGAGACATTGTTGTACTAGACTTAATTTGCATGGTATGTATGAATAATTTGTGCTATTTTCTATCCGAACTGTGATGAATATCGGTCGGTTTGCATGAATTTCGTCCGCTTGGTTAAAATGCGGTTTGAAATATATGCAGTTACGGTTGGATAGCGGCCTCTCGCATTCGTGTCCGCGGACTGATTCTCCCGTCCACGTCCACGGACGGATGCGGAAGAAAATTTGTGGCTTGCCACTGGAGATGCCTTGTTTGCATTGCAGCTGGAACGTCAAACAAACGCATTACTTGTGAGGACAACGTACCCTTACCAACCAGTAATGCATACAAAAAGGTACGTATAGTTAATTAACAGCTTATGCGGTACACTGTAAGAAAAAATAGCAAATGCAGTAATAGTAGTATAGGATATCGTTACTAGGACGTGGCCAGTACTAACAAAACGTCAGCAAATCCATAGCTGACAAGGCCACAAGGGAGACGAGTAACATACTAGTGGCACTACGTAGAAGGGCCAAAGAATAGAGAGAACAGAGAGGATGAGAAAATGTTATACAGCTTAGTAGTTACTGTTACTCTATAAGCTAACTGTATTTCCAGGCAACCAACCAGCTTAGCTAGCCAGTAGTAGTACGTACGTACACTGAGGTCAGCTCCGCCTAGTTGTGCGAGGGCGGGTGCCTGCGCACGGTGTGGTAATCGGCGGTGAAGGGCACCCGGCCGTCGAACGGATTCTTGGCATCCAAAGAAAACTTTGTGCTCCTGAAACGGTTAGAGTCTGTACTCTCCTCCTTCCTCGTGATCACCCTCTCCTTTAGACCCTCTGCGGGCGCCACTTCCATCCAGGCCAGCTTGGCCTGAGCACCATCTCCTTGGTCGCCGGTGGCCGCCATTGTTGGTTCTTGAAAGAGAGAGCGGCGGTGACAATGTCAGGGCCGAACATGCCTCTCGCTACCCAGTGTGGAATAAACACAGAAGTATGGAACCTTGGTGTCGGCGGTGAAGACTTACCTCTGCGTGCAGCGGCGGCGAAGGGGCGCCCGAGCGCGGCGAGGAGGAGGACGCAGAGCAGGAGCAGCAGGCTGGCGCAGTTCATGGTAATAACCGCACTACCGAACTCTGAAATCTGACGAGTCTGAGGAACGGAGAAAGCAAGGCTGAAACAACGGGGCTAGTTTAATTTATAGCTAAGGCTGGTCATAGTGTGGAGTAACTTAGACTAGTAACACGCATATGCATATGTTACTAGTCCTCTATAGTCCATAGTGTCATATATTAATATCATAGATAGTCTTATTTATTGTCATGCATGACACATAGTAGCATCACATTTATTATGTTACAGTATGTACCTATGTTATTATAACCATCTCTCTCTTCTTTAATTGCCTGTCACATAAGCATGTTTGCAAGTTCCAAGTGCATGATACTATTTATGTTACCCAATTATGGCTAGCCTAATCAAGCTAGGAATAGGGGAAGGCGAGATCGGAGTTGCGGCGTGCACACGATTGGTCAAAGTTGATTGTTCCGCTAGGCTGCCACTCACTCTACTAGTACTGGTAGTGGTTCCAGGTGGTACGAACTTGGGTTTTCTATAGGGCGCGGGCGAAAGTCTGTCCCTTGTCAAGTTGTCATTTGTCAAGCTGCGGCGTCCCAAGAACATGTCGTGAACCGCGGACGCTCTCCGAGGGAGGAGGGTGTTTTCTTTTCCTCCTCCGGATTCAGCAACCAAGGCGACGGCATGCATGCCGATCGCAGAGCCCCATGCATGCGTGCGTGCGTGCCGGGGCTTGGAGCTTGGTCATGGTTCCGATGGCGATGGGAGTATAATACGGCCGGTGCCCCGAGAAACACGTAACAGGAAAACCGTTGATTAATCCCTGCGTGTGTGGTGTGGCGGACGTTGAGTCGTTGATGCGTAGTCGTAGTGGTGAGTACTAGCATTCTCTTGAAGGATCGCAGTACAGTGCATGAACACGTAGTACTCCTTCATTTCATAATGTAGTGTGCCCGTATTTCTTCAGATCTAAGTTTGATCATAGTGGTATAATTTTTGCTCCCGTCGTAGTTGGTCTCGTTGGTTAAATTTACGATCAAACCTAAATCTTGAAATGTGTGGGCGCACTACATTATGAAACGAAGGGTGTAGTAGTACGCACGATGGTTTGGTTTACAGGGGAGTTGGGAGCTTTGGTAGCCGGTCCTAATCATGTGGAACGATTGATTCCAAGAACGACTAAGCAGTGATGCTGCTGTTAGTATTTCTCTTGTAGCGAGGAGAGCTCGTGATCCTGGTCTGAACTCCGAACCCTGGGTCGTGGAGAATCGGTGCCACTGTGCTAGACCCTTGCGCTGGGCGTGATGAGACAGACAGTCAACTCGGTCTTTCGGAAGGGATCCCAGCTTCCAAGTGTACGGTCAGCTTGGCTTGCGTGATGGGGCAGGCACCGCTTGCCGTCTCCTCTTTCCACGCGCGGCACGGCTGAGCGGATCCTGGGTCGGTCATGTGCCACGCATCGCGCGGGCGTCTCCACCGGTCCACCGTCGCATGCTCCACTCCTCTGCACGTAGACTCTCGGTGCCACGTCCTCTTCGACTGTATGTATACACAATACGCACTTCTGTGTTCCGTGCCTGGAAGAAAAGGCGCGTGAAAAGAATTAATACGCACTTCTGTGTTCCGTGACTGAACCCAGCTGGATACGCAGCGGGATAGACTTTTTTCCCCGAAACCTAGGGCTCCCTGGTGGCGCTAGGGTTTCGACGTGAAAACCGATCGGCGGCCGCGAATCTCATCGGCAGGCCGCCCCAAGGACTCGGCGAGGGTGATGGCTACACCACCCGCGACGGAGACAACGCAGGAGACCTCGGGATCGAGCAACACCAGATCGGCGAGGGAGAAACTTGAGGAAGCGCTGGGAAAGCTGGACATATCCGAGCAGGAGGCGACTCCTCTCGTGATAGATGACCGTCTTGATGGTGCTCCGGTGAAGTGGTTGCTGGCGGGTAAGGTTCTGTATCGCAATCAGTATCATATACACACCATTGGCAATGCTTTGCAACCGGCTTGAGGAAACCCTAGAGGACTGCAGTTCCGCTCGACTAGAGCGAATATGTTTGTGGCTGAATTTGAGTCTCAGCGAGATCGTGATAGAGTTTGGGCAGGATCGCCTTGGCACATCAACAAGAAAGAGGTCATCCTGGCCGAGTTTGAAGAGTGCATGCGCCCAGATGAGGTCAAGTTCAATCGCCTGCAGGTTTGGGCTAGGGTTCTTAATCTACCCTATAATTTGAGAGATGATGCATGGAGCCTCCCAATAGCCCGGATGATTGATAAAGAGGTTCAGATTGCTAAGTTTGATCACAACGGAGGCTATCTCCGAGCTGGAGTTTCGGTGGAGGTCAATAAACCACTTAGGAGATGGGTGCTTATTGATTCGGCAAGGAGGAAGAAGGTGGATTCCTATGACATACAATATGAACAAATTCCATACTTCTGTTTCTCTTGTGGGCGGCTGGGCCATTCGGATCTTTACTGCTCTAACCCAGGAACACGAGATGAGAAGGGAGAGCTTCCGTTTGGGTCGACATTGCGAGCTCCTGATGAGAACAGGTATCCAGCAGGCAGCGAAAATTCCTCCAGGGGCCAGAAGTCTGACCATAGCAGCAAGCAAGAGACGAGGAATTCTAGCACAAAATCCAAGCAAGATGTGGGGGAGGAGGTGGTCTCGCCCTTAAAGAACAAAGAGAACACTCGCTATAAGAGAAAGGAGGGACCGACCGCAGTATATCAACCGAAGCAGTTGCTTCTTACGGCAGCACAAAACCCTGATGATCGTGATCCGAGTACAAGCACTACGGGTGGAGAAGATGATGAGGATCTTGTTCGTGAACCAAAGAAGAAGAGGCCTACGCCTGACAACTCGGCAGAGACCGGCGATCGGTCCTGCCCAGCCCAATGAGTTGCCTCTCATGGAACTGCCGGGGGCTTGGGAACCCCGAGGCGGTTCGAGAGCTTCGCAGCATTGTGAAGCTAGAAGGACTCACTCTTCTCTTTGTCATGGAAACAAAAATTAAGGGGAAGAGAGTTGAGGACTTGCAAAGACATCTAGGCTTCGGCGGGTGCTTTGAAGTGGATAGTGTAAGCCTAAGTGGTGGCATCGGGATTTTTTGGTCACATGATGTCATTGTCGATCTTAAAAACTATAGTTCTGGACATATTGATGCTACTGTTAAATACAAAGATCAAAACTCCTTTCAGTGGAGGTTTATTGGTTTTTATGGAGCGCCTCGAGCTGAAGATAGACATCATAGTTGGCGTTTCCTACGTACTTTGTATTCCATGCCGCATGCGGCCTGGATTTGTATGGGTGATTTTAATGAAACTCTCTACGCTAATGAACACTTCAGTCGGGCAGCTAGGCCAGAGAGACAAATGAGAGCTTTCAGAGAAGTCACCGATGAAGTGGCCCTCCAAGATTTGGGGTGGTCGGGCACAGCTTACACCTGGGACAATCGGCAGGCAGGTGATGCAAATGTCAAGGCGAGGCTGGATAGAGCCTTTGCCAATGAAGAGTTCCGGCAACACTTTCAATACATCAGAGTCAGACACTTACCTTCTGTTGAATCTGATCATTGTTTTGTTGTAGCGGAGATAAAGGAAAAGCTTATGAACATGTCACGAGCAAAGAGAAAATTTAGATATGAGCGCATGTGGACTATTGCCGTATTGTTGCTGCAGCGTGGCAACACTACAAAAAAATTATGTCATACTTATGACACTTCTATGACGATAATTGTGACAAAACCCGGTATCATCATAGATGTGGTGGGCTCCTACTTCTATGACAAAAAATGATGACAGAAAATGGGCTTTTCGTCCTGGGCGGGCCGGAGACGCAGCTGCATGACATTCTTTGGGCCGTCCATGACGGAAAAAACCGTGGTAGAAGCGAGGGCGAGGAAAATATCGGGTTGTTCCCGGTTACGGTGGGTGGTCGGGGCCGAGCGATGCGCGTTTCTCTTGTACACGCACACGCGTGGGTGCGAGGCGTTGGGCTCTAACTGAACCTGAGCGATTGCACTGCAGGCTACGCGTTACTGAACCCGAGCGATCGATCGATGGCTGTTAACTGAACCCGATCGAGCGATTCCTTCGCTACTGTTGCTAACTGAAGCCGGTCGATGCTGCCTCTGGATGAACAGTGAGCGTTGCTGGGGGGGTTTGGATTAACAGTTCCCGGTGGGGTGGATAAACAGGACCCCGTGGTGTTGCCTCTGGATGAACAGGACCCCGATCGATCGAGCCGGTTGGGGCTGGATGAACAGGACCCCGTGAAGGGCAGGATGAACAGGACCACCCCGTGGAGGGCAGGATGAACAGTAGACGGTGGAGGGCTGGATGAACAATAGCCCGTGGAGAGGTGGTTGAACAGGAGCCCGTGGAGAGGGCGGGTTGAACAGTTGCCGGTGGAGTAGCGCGCGGTGGAGGCTGGATGAACAGGAGTTCGTGGATGAACAGTCGCAGGTGGAGGCTGGAGGAGGTCGACGGTGGATGAACAGTAGCCCGTGGAGGCTAGAGGGGGTTGACGGTGGAGATGAACAGTATCCCGTGGAGTCCCGTTTTGCGGTACGCCACACCCCTCCCGATGAACAGGGCCCCCGTTTCGACCGTAGCGCTCCAACACAAGTCCGTTTCCTCCATTTTACGGTACGCCACACCCCTCCCGATCAACAGGACCCCCGGTTCGACCGTAGGAGGTCCGTTTCCTCCGTTTTGCGGTACGCCAGACCCCTCCCGATGAACAAGATCCCGTTTCGAACGTGGCCGGTCGAACACAAGGCCGTTTCCTCCGTTCTGCGGTACGTCAGGCCTCGTTTTCATCGGTTGTTCCGTCCAAGCCCTCCCGATGAACACGACAACGCATTTCGTTCCGGCCCAGCCGGTTGGCTCCCCATGAACACGACGACGACGTTGTTGGGAATCGTAGAATAATTTAAAATTTTCCTACGCTCACCAAGATGCATCTATGGAGTCTACTAGCAACGAAGGGAAAGGAGTGGATCTACATACCCTTGTAGATCGCGAGCGGAAGCGTTCCAATGAACGTGGATGACGGAGTCGTACTCGCCGTGATCCAAATCACCGATGACCGAGTGCCGAACGGACGGCACCTCCGCGTTCAACACACGTACGGTGCAGCAACGTCTCCTCCTTCTTGATCCAGCAAGGGGGAAGGAGAGGTTGATGGAGATCCAACAGCACGACGGCGTGGTGGTGGATGTAGCGGGTCTCCGGCAGGGCTTCGCCGAGCTTCTGCGAGAGAGAGAGAGGTGTTGCAGGGGAGGAGGGAGGCGCCCAAGGCTTAGATGTTGCTGCCCTCCCTTCCCCCCACTATATATAGGGCCAAGGGAGAGAGGGGGGCGCAGCCTTGCCCCTTCCTCCAAGGAAGGGTGCGGCCAGGGGGGAGTCCTTCCCCCCCAAGGCACCTCGGAGGTGCCTTCCCCTTTTAGGACTCTCCCTTTTTTCTTATCTCTTGCGCATGGGCCTCTTGGGGCTGGTGCCCTTGGCCCATATAGGCCAAGGCGCACCCCTTACAGCCCATGTGGCCCCCCGGGGCTGGTGGACCCCCTTGGTGGACCCCCGGACCCCTTTCGGCACTCCCGGTACAATACCGATAAAGTGCGAAACTTTTCCGGCGACCAAAATAAGACTTCCCATATATAAATCTTTACCTCCGGACCATTCCGGAACCTCTCGTGACGTCCGGGATCTCATCCGGGACTCCGAACAACTTTCGGGTTTCCGCATACATATATCTCTACAACCCTAGCGTCACCGGACCTTAAGTGTGTAGACCCTACGGGTTCGGGAGACATGCAGACATGACCGAGACGCCTCTCCGGTCAATAACCAACAGCGGGATCTGGATACCCATGTTGGCTCCCACATGCTCCACGATGATCTCATCGGATGAACCACGGTGTCGAGGATTCAATCAATCCGATGCAATTCCCTTTGTCAATCGGTATGTTACTTGCCCGAGATTCGATCGTCGGTATCCCAATACCTAGTTCAATCTCGTTACCGGCAAGTCTCTTTACTCGTACCGCAATGCATGATCCCGTGACTAACGCCTTAGTCACATTGAGCTCATTATGATGATGCATTACCGAGTGGGCCCAGAGATACCTCTCCGTCACACGGAGTGACAAATCCCAGTCTCGATCCGTGCCAACCCAACAGACACTTTCGGAGATACCCGTAATGCACCTTTATAGTCACCCAGTTACGTTGTGACGTTTGGCACACCCAAAGCACTCCTACGGTATCCGGGAGTTGCACGATCTCATGGTCTAAGGAAAAGATACTTGACATTGGAAAAGCTCTAGCAAACGAAACTACACGATCTTTTATGCTATGCTTAGGATTGGGTCTTGTCCATCACATCATTCTCCTAATGATGTGATCCCGTTATCAACGACATCCAATGTCCATGGTCAGGAAACCGTAACCATCTATTGATCAACGAGCTAGTCAACTAGAGGCTCACTAGGGACATGGTGTTGTCTATGTATTCACACATGTATTACGATTTCCGGACAATACAATTATAGCATGAATAATGGACAATTACCATGAACAAAGAAATATAATAATAACCATTTATTATTGCCTCTAGGGCATATTTCCAACAGTCTCCCACTTGCACTAGAGTCAATAATCTAGTTCACATCACCATGTGATTAACACTCACTGGTCACATCACCATGTGACCAACATCTAAAGAGTTTACTAGAGTCAACAATCTAGTTCACATCACCATGTGATTATCACTCAATGTGTTCTGGTTTGGTCATGTTATGCTTGTGAGAGAGGTTATTAGTCAACGGGTCTGAACCTTTCAGAACCGTGTACTTTACGAATATCTATGTCATCTTGTGGATGCTACCACGCGCTATTTGGAGCCATTTCAAATAATTGCTCTACTATACGAATCCGGTTTACTACTCAGAGTCATCCGGATTAGTGTCAAAGTTCGCATCGACGTAACCCTTTACGACGAACTCCTTTCCACCTCCATAATCGAGAAAATTCCTTAATCCACTAGGTGCTAAGGATAAGTTCGACCGCTGTCATGAGATCCTTTCCCGGATCACCATTGTACCCTCTTGACCAACTCATGGCAAGGCACACTACATGTGCAGTACACAGCATAGCATACTATAGAGCCTATGTCTAAAGCATAGGGGACGACCTTCGTCCTTTCTCTATCTTCTGCTGTGGTCAGGTCTTGAGTCTCACTCAATACTCACACCTTGTAACACAGCCAAGAACTCCTTCTTTGCTGATCTATTTTGAACTCTTTCAAAATCATGTCAAGGTGTGCTGTCTTTTGAAAGTATCATCAGGCGTCTTGATCTATCTCTATGGATCTTGATGCCCAATATGTAAGTAGCTTTATCCAGGTCTTCCTTTGAAAAACTCCTTTCAAACAACCCTTTATGCTTTCCAGAAATTTTACATCATTTCGGATCATCAATATGTCATTCACATATACTTATCAGAAATGTTGTAGCGCTCCCACTCACTTTATTGTAAATACAAGTTTCTAACAAACTTTGTATAAACCCAAAAACTTTGATCACCCCATCAAAGCGTATATTCTGACTCCGAGATGCTTGCTCTGATCCATGGAAGGATCGCTGGAGCTAGCATACCTTTTAGCATCCTTAGGATCGACAAAACCTTTCTGATTGTATCACATACAACCTTTCCTTACGAAAACTGGTAAGGAAACTTGTTTTGACATCCATCTGCCAGATTTCATAAATGTAGCTAATGCTAACATGATTCCGACGGACCTAAGCATCGCTACGGATGAGAAAAACTCATCGTAGTCAACTCCTTGAACTTGTGAAAATACTCTTTGCCACAAGTCGAGCTTCATAGACGGTAACATTACCGTCCATGTCCGTCTTCTTCTTAAAGATCCATTTATCTCAATGGCTTGCCGATCATCGGGCAAGCTCACCAAAGTCCATGCTTTGTTCTGATACATGGATTCTATCTCGGATTTCATGGCCTCGAGCCATTCGTCGGAATATGGGCCCACCATCGCTTCTCCATAGCTCGTAGGTTCATTGTTGTCTAGCAACATGACCTCCAAGACAGGATCACGCATTACTCTGAAGTAGTGCGCATCCTCGTCATCCTACGAGGTTTGGTAGTGACTTGATCCGAAGTTTCATGATCACTATCATAAGCTTCCACTTCAATTGGTGTAGGTGCCACAGGAACAACTTCCTGTGCCCTGCTACACACCAGTTGAAGCGACGGTTCAATAAACTTATCAAGTCTCCACCATCCTCCCACTCAATTCTTTCGAGAGAAACTTTTCCTCGAGAAAGGACTCGTTTCTAGAAGCAATTACTTTTGCTTCCAGATCTGAAATAGGAGGTATACCCAACTGTTTTTGGGTATTCTATGAAGATGCATTTATCCGCTTTGGGTTCGAGCTTATCACCTGAAACTTTTTCACATAAGCATCGCAGCCCCAAACTTTTAAGAAACGACAACTTAGGTTTCTATAAACGGTGTCGTCTCAACGGAATTGCGTGGTGCCCCTTTTAAAGTGAATGCGGTTGTCTCTAATGCCTAACCCATAAACGATAGTGGTAATTTGATAAGAAACATCATGGTATGCACCATATCCAATAGGGTGCAGTTATGATGTTCGGACACACCATCACACTATGGTGTTCCAGGCGGTATTAATTGTGAAACACTTTCCACAATGTCTCAATTGTGTGCCAAACTCGTATCTCAGATACTCATCTCTATGATCATATCACAGACATTTTATCCTCTTGTCACGACGATCTTCAACTTCACTCTGAAATTGCTTGAACCTTTCAATAATTCAGACTAGTGTTTCATCAAGTAAATACACTCAGTATCGACTCAAATCATCTGTGAAGTAAGAACATAACGATATCCACTGCATGCCTTAGCATTCATTGGACTGCATACATCAAAATGTATTACTTCCAATAAATTGCTCTCTTGTTCCATCTTACTGAAAACGAGGCCTTTCAGTCATCTTGCCCATGTGGTATGATTTGCATGTCTCAAGTGATTCATAATCAAGTGAGTCCAAACGATCCATCTGTATGGAGTTTCTTCATGCATATATACCAATAGACATGGTTCGCATGTCTCAATCTTTTCAAAAATGAGTGAGTCCAAAGATCCACCTACATGGAGCTTCTTCATGCGTTCTACACCAATATGACTCAAGTGTCAGTGCCACAAGTATGTGGTACTATCATTACTATCTTATATCTTTTGGCATGAACATGTGTATCACTACGATCGAGATTCATTTTAGGTGCAAGACCATTGAAGGTATTATTCAAATAAACAGAGTAACCATTATTCTCCTTAAATGAATAACCGTTTTGCGGTAAACATAATCCAATCATGTTCAGCGCAACCACCAAATCTCGATGGTAGAGGGAGCATGCGATGCTTGATCACATCAACCTTGGAAACACTTCCAACACATATCGTCATCTCACCTTTAGCTAGTCTCCATTTATTCCGCAGCTTTTATTTCGAGTTACTAACACTTAGCAACCGAACCAGTATCTAATACCCTGCTGCTGCTAGGAGTACTAGTAAAGTACACATTCATATAACGTATATCCAATATACTTCTGTCGACCTTGCCTGCCTTCTCATCTACCAAGTATCTAGGGTAGTACTGCTTCAGTGACCGTTCCTCTCATTACAGAAGCACTTAGTCTCGGGTTTGGGTTCAACCTTGGGATTCTTCACTAGAGCAGCAAACGACTTGCTGTTTCATGAAGTATCCCTTTTGCCCTTGCCCTTCTTAAACTAGTGGTTTTACTAACCATCAACAATTGATGCTCCTTCTTGATTTCTACTCTCGCGGTGTCAAACATCGCGAATAGCTCAAGGATCATCATGATTATCCTTGATATGTTATAGTTCATCACGAAGCTCTACTAGCTTGGTGGCAGTGACTATGGAGAACTATCACTATCTCATCTGGGAGATTAACTCCCACTCGATTCAAGCGATTGTGGCACTCAGACTATCTGAGCACACACTCAACGATTGAGCTTTTCTCCCTTAGTTTGCAGGCTTAAGAAACTTGTCAGAGGTCTCATACCTCTTGACGTGGGCACTAGTCTGAAATCCCAATTTCAGTCTTCGGAACATCTCACATGTTCTGCGACGTTTCAAAACATCTTTGGTGCCACAATTCTAAACCGCACTGAACTATCACGTAGTCATCAAAACGTGTATGTCAGATGTTTCGTAACATCTACAGACGACGCTGAGGTTCAGCACACCGAGCGGTGCATTAAGGACATAAGCCTTCTGTGCAGCAATGAGGACAATCCTCAGTTTACGGACCCAGTCCGCATAATTGCTACTACCAATTTTCAACTAAATTTTCTCTAGGAACATATCTTAACCAGTAGAACTAAAGCGCAAGCTATGACATAATTTGCAAATACCTTTTTGACTATGTTCATGATAATGAAGTTCATCTGATTATGAACTCCCACTCAGATAGACATCCCTCTAGTCATCTAAGTGAAACATGATCCGAGTTTAACTAGGCCGTGTCCGATCATCACGTGAGACGGACTAGTCAAGATCGGTGAACATCTCCATGTTGATCGTATCTTCTATACGACTCATGCTCGACCTTTCGGTCCTCCGTGTTCCGAGGCCATGTCTGTACATGCTAGGCTCGTCAAGTCAACCTAAGTGTATTGCGTGTGTTCCGAGGCCATGTCTGTACATGCTAGGCTCGTCAACACCCGTTGTATTCGAACGTAAGAATCTATCACACCCGATCATCACGTGGTGCTTCGAAACGACGAACCTTCGCAACGGTGCACAGTTAGGGTGAACACTTTCTTGAAATTATTATAAGGGATCATCCTACTTGCTACCGTCGTTCTAAGCAAATAAGATGCAAAAACATGATAAACATCACATGCAATCAAATAGTGACATGATATGGCCAATATCATTATGCTCCTTTGATCTCCATCTTCGGGGCACCATGATCATCTTTGTCACCGGCATGACACCATGATCTCCATCATCATGATCTCCATCATTGTGTCTTCATGAAGTCGTCACACCAACGATTACTTCTACTTCTATGGCTAACGCGTTTAGCAACAAAGTAAAGTAATTTACATGGCGTTATTCAATGACACGCAGGTCATGCAAAATAATAAAGACAACTCCTATGGCTCCTGCCGGTTGTCATACTCATCGACATGAAAGTCGTGATTCCTATTACAAGAATATGATCAATCTCATACATCACATATATCATTCATCACATCTTCTGGCCATATCACATCACATAGCACTTGCTGCAAAAACAAGTTAGACGTCCTCTAATTGTTGTTGCAAGTTTTTACGTGGTTTGTAGGTTTCTAGCAAGAACGTTTCTTACCTACGTATGACCACAACGTGATTTGCCAATTTCTATTTACCCTTCATAAGGACCCTTTTCATCGAATCCGTTCCGACTAAAGTAGGAGAGACAGACACCCGCTAGCCACCTTATGCATCTAGTGCATGTCAGTCGGTGGAACCTGTCTCACGTAAGCGTACGTGTAAGGTCGGTCCGGGCCGCTTCATCCTACAATGCCGCCGAAACAAGAAACGACTAGTAGCGGCAAGAAGAATTGGCAAACTCAACGCCCACAACTGCTTTGTGTTCTACTCGTGCATAGTAACTACGCATAGACCTGGCTCATGATGCCACTGTTGGGAATCGTAGCATAATTTAAAATTTTCCTACGCTCACCAAGATGCATCTATGGAGTCTACTAGCAACGAGGGGAAAGGAGTGGATCTACATACCCTTGTAGATCGCGAGCGGAAGCGTTCCAATGAACGTGGATGACGGAGTCGTACTCGCCGTGATCCAAATCACCGATGACCGAGTGCCGAACGGACGGCACCTCCGCGTTCAACACACGTACGGTGCAGCAACGTCTCCTCCTTCTTGATCCAGCAAGGGGGAAGGAGAGGTTGATGGAGATCCAACAGCACGACGGCGTGGTGGTGGATGTAGCGGGTCTCCGGCAGGGCTTCGCCGAGCTTCTGCGAGAGAGAGAGAGGTGTTGCAGGGGAGGAGGGAGGCGCCCAAGGCTTAGATGTTGCTGCCCTCCCTTCCCCCCACTATATATAGGGCCAAGGGAGAGAGGGGGGCGCAGCCTTGCCCCTTCCTCCAAGGAAGGGTGCGGCCAGGGGGGAGTCCTTCCCCCCCAAGGCACCTCGGAGGTGCCTTCCCCTTTAGGACTCTCCCTTTTTTCTTATCTCTTGCGCATGGGCCTCTTGGGGCTGGTGCCCTTGGCCCATATAGGCCAAGGCGCACCCCTTACAGCCCATGTGGCCCCCCGGGGCTGGTGGACCCCCTTGGTGGACCCCCGGACCCCTTTCGGCACTCCCGGTACAATACCGATAAAGTGCGAAACTTTTCCGGCGACCAAAATAAGACTTCCCATATATAAATCTTTACCTCCGGACCATTCCGGAACCTCTCGTGACGTCCGGGATCTCATCCGGGACTCCGAACAACTTTCGGGTTTCCGCATACATATATCTCTACAACCCTAGCGTCACCGGACCTTAAGTGTGTAGACCCTACGGGTTCGGGAGACATGCAGACATGACCGAGACGCCTCTCCGGTCAATAACCAACAGCGGGATCTGGATACCCATGTTGGCTCCCACATGCTCCACGATGATCTCATCGGATGAACCACGGTGTCGAGGATTCAATCAATCCGATGCAATTCCCTTTGTCAATCGGTATGTTACTTGCCCGAGATTCGATCGTCGGTATCCCAATACCTAGTTCAATCTCGTTACCGGCAAGTCTCTTTACTCGTACCGCAATGCATGATCCCGTGACTAACGCCTTAGTCACATTGAGCTCATTATGATGATGCATTACCGAGTGGGCCCAGAGATACCTCTCCGTCACACGGAGTGACAAATCCCAGTCTCGATCCGTGCCAACCCAACAGACACTTTCGGAGATACCCGTAATGCACCTTTATAGTCACCCAGTTACGTTGTGACGTTTGGCACACCCAAAGCACTCCTACGGTATCCGGGAGTTGCACGATCTCATGGTCTAAGGAAAAGATACTTGACATTGGAAAAGCTCTAGCAAACGAAACTACACGATCTTTTATGCTATGCTTAGGATTGGGTCTTGTCTATCACATCATTCTCCTAATGATGTGATCCCGTTATCAACGACATCCAATGTCCATGGTCAGGAAACCGTAACCATCTATTGATCAACGAGCTAGTCAACTAGAGGCTCACTAGGGACATGGTGTTGTCTATGTATTCACACATGTATTACGATTTCCGGACAATACAATTATAGCATGAATAATGGACAATTACCATGAAGGAAGAAATATAATAATAACCATTTATTATTGCCTCTAGGGCATATTTCCAACAGACGTTGTTTCTCCGTTCCGACCTAGCCATGTACATGAGCCCTGGCCGTACGTACGCGTGAGTAGGCGTTCGAGACCCCACCCGTATGTACGTACGTGGCCGTATTTACTTTCTTGCACCCTGGCCGCTGTACGTACGTGTACATGCTACGTGCGCGCCTCTACTACGACACGTGCGCGCCTCTACATCGACCAGTATGTACGTACACATTCGCGACCAGAATGACAACGCTATGTACGCTTCGACCAGGTGGGTCCCGACTGTCAGGCAGTTCCCTGCGTGCGAAGATGTAGCTGGTGGGTCACAACAGTCAGGGGGGGAATCATTTTTTTGTTTTTGCCCGGACACACTTCCTTGCGTGCGAAGATGTAGCTGGTGGGTCCCAGCAGTCAGGGGGAAACGTTTTTTTGCAAAATACGGTGGCCCGTCCGGTGGGTCCCCGATGTCAGGTGGAGGAATAATTATTTTGCGCGTAATAAGGAGGCACTTCCTTGCTGCGGCCGTGGACCCAGCTGTCAGCCTCTCCACGTACAGTCCACGTCCGATGGAAGCCGTTCCTTGACCACGTTGACCACGCCGCGCCGAGAGCACCAGGGCGGTGGACGACGGCAAGGCCTAGGAAGGGGACGGCGCGGAGCCGGGGAAGACGCGGCAGTGGAAGCCCGCGCGGAGAGGAGTACGAGGGTTCGCTGGTTCGGCTGCGGTGTGAGGCTGCCATCGCCGCGGAATAACAGGGGGTGTGGGTGAGTAGAGGGATGGCCTGGCCAGTGGTGGGAGTAGTAGGGGGCGGTGAGGCCTCCGCGGCATCACAGCCGGCCATGGGAGGCAGGAGCACGCAGCACGACCGGCGCTGCTTTGGGCGGCTGGAGCAAGAAGACCAGAGGTTGAAGAAGCACTACGGCCGTTGGATGGACATCGTACGGTCACTTCAGCTAGAATCGTTCATATTGACTAAGTTGACAAAGCCCTTGGTACGCGTCAACTTAGTAGGCCCACAGGTCAGCTTCCGAAGCGGTGCACCCCAGATGTCAGGGGGAGGAATCATTTTTTGGGAAGGTGAAGCTAGAATATCCGAGATTGAAGAAGAAGCACGACATCCGTTGGATGGACATCCAACGGCCACTGCTGCTAGAACCGTGTGTTGACTAATAAGTTGACAAAGCCTTGCATACGCGTCAACTTCTTTTTTTAGGGGACGCGTCAACTTAGTAGGCCCACAAGTGTGTGGGAGAGAATTTATAGCCCATTTGCGATTTATAAGAATGTACATCCCATTTTTGAATTCTAATGGAATTTACTACAGCCCATTTACAGTTTGTTAAAAATACAGCCCATTTTCTAGCTAGGACAACGATTAATAATTTCAATCAACCGTTCAAGACAGAATTCAATAAAATTTACCACATTTTGATGGAATCCGAAATATTTTTATCCTGAAATTTCAAGTCAGATTACATATAAATTTGTATTACGTAAAAATCTAACGAAACATTGTGCGCGTAGCAATTAAAAATTAAGATTTTAAAAATCCATAAATAATATTTTATAAACTAATTCTGTGCTTGGTGCATTTTTTTATAGTTAATGCCCAGTTTTTATAATTACATCTCATTTATTATTTTTTAAAGCTGATTTTCCTGTTAAGCCTAATGCATCCCTCCTAGGAAAGATTTGCAGCCCAGCGGGGCGGAGAATAACAAGTTGACCTTGCCTAGGTATTCCTCAAAAAAACGTATAGCTGGGCTAGCCATTTTCATCTTGAAAAAAATTAATATCTGGGCTGGATATCTGTCCTGGGCTAGACGGGCCACAACCCGCCCAGTTAATACCCTGCTCTCCTCTGAACAACAACGAAAACATCGCCAAGAAAAACTCTGCAGTGCTCACGCCTCAAAAACACAAATATTGCTCGAGCTGCTTGGTCCCAGCCGTCGGCCGCACCTTGTGCAATTCTCTCGTTTATTGACTACATAGGTTGACAATGGTGTGGGACCATGATGTCAGGAAACCAGGAGGAAGCAAAAAAATATAGTTGTACATAATAAGGAGGCACTTGCGTATGTACGGCTATGGCCCTAGTGGGTCCCTACTGTCAACCAGTCAAAATAAAGTCATCTCCTGAATCCTCATGTTCATTGACCATGTTAACAATGCTCGGCGCCACGGCGAGCGCGACAACTCGAAGGACGACGGAGAGGGCCTCACGGGCCCTACGGATGGTCTGATACAGCGCCCGCTGCTCATTCAGGAAGCCAGGATCATCGGACACCTATGAGCACCTTCGAGAGACTGAGACGGCATGAAACGGTAAGGCCGCGCTTGGGAGCTCTGGTTTATTTCACAACTATATTAATATACAAGTGTAATTTACTCGTCATCAGAAACAACGCGTAAAATACAGACATAATGAAACAGAGGGCACGATGTCTGTAAGTAAAACCGGCGGGTTATGCGTGTAATTTGAGAGACCGATGTATATTTTACTAGTCGAAATCGACCAACCAAGCGCTTCGCCCGAGACCATCTGCTTTTATTTACAAGCGTCAGTTTTACAAGCGGTTTTGGTTGGAAAACAACGATCCAATCACGGCCTAAGATGATGAGTTGGTCGGAAGATCATATGGTTTCACGTCTAACCTACCCGACTTATCGTGTAGGCTATGAATGAAACATAAGACGATGAAGTTCTTAAGCACGGAAACAACAGAAGAGGATGATCTTCCTAACAAGCAAATCACTTGCATTAGATCGATATGCAAAACAATACGAAGCATTATTCTCAGGAAGCACGGTGAATAGCTCGTGATGCTGCATGCCACAACATTCCAAGCTCAACTTTGCAATCAAACACAAGGCCTGCCATTACATAGACAATATTCAGAACAAACTCTTAAAATATCTTACATAAGTCAACATTCATGTGACTATGCATCTCAACAGAGTAAATATTTACTTCTGAACTGAAGACAGGAATTGGAAGAAACGATCGACGTTGCTAACAGCAAAGGGCGTCCCACTCAAAAATATCAAATGCATGTCTTCTAGTTAACATCAATCAGCAAAAATTGACAAGGTTTTCCAATTCCAATATATTAAACTAATTGCAACTTTGACAAGCTTTCCCATTCAAATATGTAATGCCTATGATTGTGGAACGGCAGGGTTTGTCATCAGTTTGTCATCTGATAGTCCAGTGGCTCAAGGTGACGACGAATGATTAGAGAACCGTTCGATGTATTATGCATGATGAAGTATTATTATGGAGGACACGAACCATCTGAACATTTTGTGCAGTTCCACTAAAATCAAGCTGAGCATCATGTGGATTTCGTATTTATATGTTGCCAGAAAAACAAAGACACACCAGCACACACATGAATATTGGCCCAGTGTCAACCCACCAAGCGGTGGACTAGCAAACTGAAAGTACGGTAAACAGATTACCATACCCAGATGCCCCATCATTGTTGCTTAGAGTGACATTGACAGAACTTGGAGTCCTGTTCTGGCTTTTGGACTTGTTTGGGATGATGCCCATGTTCTCAGACCACAAGTTATGAGCCATTAGAGAGTTGTAAGAGGTTAAATACTCTAAAATCGAGCGAGTTCATTTAATGTAGCGCTTAAAGTGACTGCTTGTTTTAAGTGCTAAGGAGCCAATGACCCATAATTGCAGAGTTTTGCTTGGACAGTTGTCAGTTTTTGGCAGTTCATGGATTATGAATAAGGCAGTGGAAGAGCTTAACTTGAATCCCAAGCAACAAAAATTAAAGGACAAAAATAAGCTGGATACGAGGCATCCCCTTTTACTGTCCATCAGGTAACATTACTTGATCTATTTTATTACCACAATGATGGTTGCTAGATCTTAATGATTTATCTTTGGAATTATCTTAACAATACCTGGTTTTGTTGGAAATATGCCCTAGAGGCAATAATAAATGGTTATTATTATATTTCTTTGTTCATGGTAATTGTCTATTATTCATGCTATAATTGTATTGTCCGGAAATCGTAATACATGTGTGAATACATAGACCACAACGTGTCCCTAGTAAGCCTCTAGTTGACTAGCTCGTTGATCAACAGATAGTCATGGTTTCCTGACTATGGACATTGGATGTCATTGATAACGGGATCACATCATTAGGAGAATGATGTGATGGACAAGACCCAATCCTAAGCATAGCATAAAAGATCGTGTAGTTTCGTTTGCTAGAGCTTTTCCAATGTCAAGTATCTTTTCCTTAGACCATGAGATCGTGCAACTCCCGGATACCGTAGGAGTGCTTTGGGTGTGCCAAACGTCACAACGTAACTGGGTGACTATAAAGGTGCACTACGGGTATCTCCGAAAGTGTCTGTTGGGTTGGCACGGATCGAGACTGGGATTTGTCACTCCGTGTGACGGAGAGGTATCTCTGGGCCCACTCGGTAATGCATCATCATAATGAGCTCAATGTGACTAAGGCGTTAGTCACGGGATCATGCATTGCGGTACGAGTAAAGAGACTTGCCGGTAACGAGATTGAACAAGGTATTGGGATACCGACGATCGAATCTCGGGCAAGTAACATACCGATTGACAAAGGGAATTGCATACGGATTGATTGAATCCTCGACACCGTGGTTCATCCGATGAGATCATCGTGGAACATGTGGGAGCCAACATGGGTATCCAGATCCCGCTGTTGGTTATTGACCGGAGAGGCGTCTCGGTCATGTCTGCATGTCTCCCGAACCCGTAGGGTCTACACACTTAAGGTTCGGTGACGCTAGGGTTGTAGAGATATATGTATGCGGAAACCCGAAAGTTGTTCGGAGTCCCGGATGAGATCCCGGACGTCACGAGAGGTTCCGGAATGGTCCGGAGGTGAAGAATTATATATAGGAAGTCAAGTTTCGGCCACCGGGAAAGTTTCGGGGGTTACCGGTATTGTACCGGGACCACCGGAAGGGTCCCGGAGGTCCACCGGGTGGGGCCACCTATCCCGGAGGGCCCCGTGGGCTGAAAGTGGAAGGGAACCAGCCCTTAGTGGGCTGGGGCGCCCCCCTTGGGCCTCCCCCATGCGCCTAGGGTTGGGAACCCTAGGGGGGGAGCTTCCCCCTTGCCTTGGGGGGCAAGGCAACCCCTTCCCCCCTTGGCCGCCGCCCCCCCCCTTGGAGATCCCATCTCCCAGGGCTGGCGCACCCCCCCCAGGGGCCTATATAAAGGGGGGGAGGGAGGGCAGCAACCTACAGCCTTGGGCGCCTCCCTCCTCCCCTGCAACACCTCTCTCTCTCTCGCAGAAGCTCGGCGAAGCCCTGCCGGAGACCCGCTACATCCACCACCACGCCATCGTGCTGTTGGATCTCCATCAACCTCTCCTTCCCCCTTGCTGGATCAAGAAGGAGGAGACGTCGCTGCACCGTACGTGTGTTGAACGCGGAGGTGCCGTCCGTTCGGCACTCGGTCATCGGTGATTTGGATCACGGCGAGTACGACTCCGTCATCCACGTTCATTGGAACGCTTCCGCTCGCGATCTACAAGGGTATGTAGATGCACTCCTTTCCCCTCATTGCTAGTATACTCCATAGATGCATCTTGGTGAGCGTAAGAAAATTTTAAAATTATGCTACGATTCCCAACAGTGGCATCATGAGCCAGGTCTATGCGTAGTTACTATGCACGAGTAGAACACAAAGAAATTATGGGCGTTGAGTTTGCCAATTCTTCTTGCCGCTACTAGTCTTTTCTTGTTTCGGCGGCATTGTAGGATGAAGCGGCCCGGACCGACCTTACACGTACACTTACGTGAGACAGGTTCCACCGACTGACATGCACTAGTTGCATAAGGTGGCTAGCGGGTGTCTGTCTCTCCTACTTTAGTCGGAACGGATTCAATGAAAAGGGTCCTTATGAAGGGTAAATAGAAATTGGCAAATCACGTTGTGGTCATACGTAGGTAAGAAATGTTCTTGCTAGAAACCTACAAACCACGTAAAAAAAAAACTTGCAACAACAATTAGAGGACGTCTAACTTGTTTTTGCAGCAAGTGCTATGTGATGTGATATGGCCAGAAGATGTGATGAATGATATATGTGATGTATGAGATTGATCATATTCTTGTAATAGGAATCACGACTTGCATGTCGATGAGTATGACAACCGGCAGGAGCCATAGGAGTTGTCTTTATTATTTTGTATGACCTGCGTGTCATTGAATAACGCCATGTAATTTACTTTACTTTGTTGCTAAACGTGTTAGCCATAGAAGTAGAAGTAATCGTTGGCGTGACGACTTCATGAAGACACAATGATGGAGATCATGATGATGGAGATCATGGTGTCATGCCGGTGACGAAGATGATCATGGTGCCCCGAAGATGGAGATCAAAGGAGCATGATGATATTGGCCATATCATGTCACTATTTGATTGCATGTGATGTTTATCATGTTTTTGCATCTTATTTGCTTAGAACGACGGTAGTAAGTAAGATGATCCCTTATAATAATTTCAAGAAAGTGTTCACCCTAACTGTGCACCGTTGCGAAGGTTCGTTGTTTCGAAGCACCACGTGATGATCGGGTGTGATAGATTCTAACGTTCGAATACAACGGGTGTTGACGAGCCTAGCATGTACAGACATGGCCTCGGAACACACGCAATACACTTAGGTTGACTTGACGAGCCTAGCATGTACAGACATGGCCTCGGAACACGGAGGACCGAAAGGTCGAGCATGAGTCATATAGAAGATACGATCAACATGGAGATGTTCACCGATCTTGACTAGTCCGTCTCACGTGATGATCGGACACGGCCTAGTTAAACTCGGATCATGTTTCACTTAGATGACGAGAAGGATGTCTATCTGAGTGGGAGTTCATTAAATAATTTGATTAGATGAACTTAATTATCATGAACTTAGTCTAAAATCTTTACACTATGTATTGTAGATCAAATGGCCAACGTTGTCCTCAATTTCAACGCGTTCCTAGAGAAAACCAAGCTGAAAGATGATGGCAGCAACTATACGGACTGGGTCCGGAACCTGAGGATCATCCTCATAGTAGCCAAGAAAGATTATGTCTTAGAAGCACCGCTAGGTGAAGCACCAATCCCAGAGAACCAAGACGTTATGAACGCTTGGCAATCACGTGCTGATGATTACTCCCTCATTCAATGCGGCATGCTTTACAGCTTAGAACCGGGTCTCCAAAAGCGTTTTGAGAAACATGGAGCATACGAGATGTTCGAGGAGCTGAAACTGGTTTTTCAAGCTCATGCCCGGGTCGAGAGATATGATGTCTCCGACAAGTTCTTCAGCTGTAAAATGGAGGAGAACAGTTCTGTTAGTGAGCACATACTCAGAATGTCTGGGTTGCATAACCGCTTGTCTCAGCTGGGAGTTAATCTCCCGGATGACGCGGTCATTGACAGAATCCTCCAGTCGCTTCCACCAAGCTACAAGAGCTTTGTGATGAACTTCAATATGCAGGGGATGGAAAAGACCATTCCTGAGGTATATTCAATGCTGAAATCAGCTGAGGTAGAGATCAGAAAAGAACATCAAGTGTTGATGGTGAATAAAACCACTAAGTTCAAGAAGGGCAAGGGTAAGAAGAACTTCAAGAAGGACGGCAAGGGAGTTGCCGCGCCCGGTAAACCAGTTACTGGGAAGAAGTCAAAGAATGGACCCAAGCCCGAGACTGAGTGCTTTTATTGCAAGGGAAGTGGTCACTGGAAGCGGAACTGCCCCAAATACTTAGCGGACAAGAAGAAGGCCGGCAACACCAAAGGTATATGTGATATACATGTAATTGATGTGTACCTTACCAGTACTCGTAGTAGCTCCTGGGTATTTGATACCGGTGCGGTTGCTCATATTTGTAACTCAAAACAGGAACTACGGAATAAACGGAGACTGGCAAAGGACGAGGTGACGATGCGCGTCGGGAATGGTTCCAAGGTCGATGTGATCGCCGTCGGCACGCTACCTCTGCATCTACCCACGGGATTAGTTTTAAACCTCAATAATTGTTATTTAGTGCCAGCTTTGAGCATGAACATTGTATCTGGATCTCGTTTAATTCGAGATGGCTACTCATTTAAATCCGAGAATAATGGTTGTTCTTTATTGAGAGATATGTTTTATGGTCATGCCCCGCTGGTCAATGGTTTATTTTTGATGAATCTCGAACGTGATGTTACACATATTCATAGTGTGAATACCAAAAGATGTAAAGTTGATAACGATAGTCCCACATACTTGTGGCACTGCCGCCTTGGTCACATTGGTGTCAAGCGCATGAAGAAGCTCCATGTAGATGGACTTTTGGAGTCTCTTGATTACGAATCATTTGACACGTGCGAACCATGCCTCATGGGTAAGATGACCAAGACTCCGTTCTCCGGAACAATGGAGCGAGCAACCAACTTATTGGAAATCATACATACCGATGTGTGTGGTCCAATGAGTGTTGAGGCTCGCGGAGGATATCGTTATGTTCTCACTCTCACTGATGATTTAAGTAGATATGGGTATGTCTACCTAATGAAACACAAGTCTGAAACCTTTGAAAAGTTCAAGGAATTTCAGAGTGAAGTTGAGAATCAACGTGACAGGAAAATAAAGTTCTTACGATCAGATCGTGGAGGAGAATATTTAAGTCACGAGTTTGGTGCACACTTAAGGAAATGTGGAATAGTTTCACAACTCACGCCGCCTGGAACACCTCAGAGAAATGGTGTGTCCGAACGTCATAATCGCACTCTATTGGATATGGTGCGATCTATGATGTCTCTTACCGATTTACCGCTCTCATTTTGGGGCTATGCTTTAGAGACTGCCGCATTCACTTTAAATAGGGCTCCGTCTAAATCCGTTGAGACGACACCGTATGAATTATGGTTTGGGAAGAAACCTAAGCTGTCGTTTCTAAAAGTTTGGGGATGCGATGCTTATGTCAAGAAACTTCAACCTGAAAAGCTCGAACCCAAGTCGGAAAAATGCGTCTTCATAGGATACCCTAAGGAAACTATTGGGTATACCTTCTACCTCAGATCCGAAGGCAAGATCTTCGTTGCCAAGAACGGGTCCTTTCTGGAGAAGGAGTTTCTCTCGAAAGAATTGAGTGGGAGGAAAGTGGAACTTGATGAGGTGATAGTCACCCCTTCCGAACCGGAAAGTAGCGCAGCGCGGGAAAATGTTCCTGTGGTGCCTACACCGACTGGGGAGGAAGTTAATGATGATGATCATGAAGCTTCGGATCAAGTTACTGAACTTCGTAGGTCCACAAGGACACGTTCCGCACCAGAGTGGTACGGCAACCCTGTCCTGGAAATCATGTTGTTAGACAACGGTGAACCTTCGAACTATGAAGAAGCGATGGCGGGCCCGGATTCCGACAAATGGCTAGAAGCCATGAAATCCGAGATAGAATCCATGTATGAAAACAAAGTATGGACTTTGACTGACTTGCCCGATGAGCGGCGAGCCATAGAAAACAAATGGATCTTTAAGAAGAAGACGGACGCGGATGGTAATGTGACCATCTACAAAGCTCGACTTGTCGCTAAGGGTTATCGACAAGTTCAAGGGGTTGACTACGATGAGACTTTCTCACCCGTAGCGAAGCTGAAGTCCGTCCGAATCATGTTAGCAATTGCCGCATACTATGATTATGAGATATGGCAGATGGACGTCAAAACGGCATTCCTTAACGGCTTCCTTAAGGAAGAGTTGTATATGATGCAGCCGGAAGGTTTTGTCGATCCTAAGAATGCTAACAAAGTATGCAAGCTCCAGCGCTCAATCTATGGGCTGGTGCAAGCATCTCGGAGTTGGAACATTCGCTTTGATGAGATGATCAAAGCGTTTGGGTTTACACAGACTTATGGAGAAGCCTGTGTTTACAAGAAAGTGAGTGGGAGCTCTGTAGCATTTCTCATATTATATGTGGATGACATACTATTGATGGGAAATGATATAGAATTCTTGGAAAGTATAAAGGCCTATTTGAATAAGTGTTTTTCAATGAAGGACCTTGGAGAAGCTGCTTATATATTAGGCATCAAGATCTATAGAGATAGATCAAGACGCCTCATTGGTCTTTCACAGAGTACATACCTTGACAAGATATTGAAGAAGTTCAATATGGATCAGTCCAAGAAGGGGTTCTTGCCTGTATTGCAAGGTGTGCAATTGAGCACGGCTCAATGCCCGACCACGGCAGAAGATATAGAAAAGATGAGTGTCATCCCCTATGCCTCGGCCATAGGGTCTATTATGTATGCCATGCTGTGTACCAGACCTGATGTAAACCTTGCCGTAAGTTTGGTAGGAAGGTACCAAAGTAATCCCGGCATGGAACACTGGACAGCGGTCAAGAATATCCTGAAGTACCTGAAGAGGACTAAGGATATGTTTCTCGTTTATGGAGGTGACGAAGAGCTCGTCGTAAAGGGTTACGTCGACGCTAGCTTCGACACAGATCTGGATGACTCGAAGTCACAAACCGGATACGTGTATATTTTGAATGGAGGAGCAGTAAGCTGGTGCAGTTGCAAGCAAAGCGTCGTGGCGGGATCTACATGTGAAGCGGAGTACATGGCAGCCTCGGAGGCAGCACAGGAAGCAGTCTGGATGAAGGAGTTCATTACCGACCTAGGGGTGATTCCCAATGCGTCGGGCCCGATGACTCTCTTCTGTGACAACACTGGAGCTATTGCCCTTGCGAAGGAGCCCAGGTTTCACAGGAAGACCAGGCATATCAAGCGTCGCTTCAACTCCATTCGTGAAAGTGTTCAAAATGGAGACATAGATATTTGTAAAGTACATACGGACCTGAATGTAGCAGATCCGTTGACTAAACCTCTCCCTAGGGCAAAACATGATCAACACCAGGACGCAATGGGTGTTCGATTCATCACAATGTAACTAGATTATTGACTCTAGTGCAAGTGGGAGACTGTTGGAAATATGCCCTAGAGGCAATAATAAATGGTTATTATTATATTTCTTTGTTCATGGTAATTGTCTATTATTCATGCTATAATTGTATTGTCCGGAAATCGTAATACATGTGTGAATACATAGACCACAACGTGTCCCTAGTAAGCCTCTAGTTGACTAGCTCGTTGATCAACAGATAGTCATGGTTTCCTGACTATGGACATTGGATGTCATTGATAACGGGATCACATCATTAGGAGAATGATGTGATGGACAAGACCCAATCCTAAGCATAGCATAAAAGATCGTGTAGTTTCGTTTGCTAGAGCTTTTCCAATGTCAAGTATCTTTTCCTTAGACCATGAGATCGTGCAACTCCCGGATACCGTAGGAGTGCTTTGGGTGTGCCAAACGTCACAACGTAACTGGGTGACTATAAAGGTGCACTACGGGTATCTCCGAAAGTGTCTGTTGGGTTGGCACGGATCGAGACTGGGATTTGTCACTCCGTGTGACGGAGAGGTATCTCTGGGCCCACTCGGTAATGCATCATCATAATGAGCTCAATGTGACTAAGGAGTTAGTCACGGGATCATGCATTGCGGTACGAGTAAAGAGACTTGCCGGTAACGAGATTGAACAAGGTATTGGGATACCGACGATCGAATCTCGGGCAAGTAACATACCGATTGACAAAGGGAATTGCATACGGGATTGATTGAATCCTCGACACCGTGGTTCATCCGATGAGATCATCGTGGAACATGTGGGAGCCAACATGGGTATCCAGATCCCGCTGTTGGTTATTGACCGGAGAGGCGTCTCGGTCATGTCTGCATGTCTCCCGAACCCGTAGGGTCTACACACTTAAGGTTCGGTGACGCTAGGGTTGTAGAGATATATGTATGCGGAAACCCGAAAGTTGTTCGGAGTCCCGGATGAGATCCCGGACGTCACGAGAGGTTCCGGAATGGTCCGGAGGTGAAGAATTATATATAGGAAGTCAAGTTTCGGCCTCCGGGAAAGTTTCGGGGGTTACCGGTATTGTACCGGGACCACCGGAAGGGTCCCGGGGGTCCACCGGGTGGGGCCACCTATCCCGGAGGGCCCCGTGGGCTGAAAGTGGAAGGGAACCAGCCCTTAGTGGGCTGGGGCGCCCCCCTTGGGCCTCCCCCCATGCGCCTAGGGTTGGGAACCCTAGGGGGGAGCTTCCCCCTTGCCTTGGGGGGCAAGGGAACCCCTTCCCCCCTTGGCCGCCGCCCCCCCCCCCTTGGAGATCCCATCTCCCAGGGCTGGCGCACCCCCCCCCGGGGCTTATATAAAGGGGGGAGGGAGGGCAGCAACCTAGAGCCTTGGGCGCCTCCCTCCTCCCCTGCAACACCTCTCTCTCTCTCTCGCAGAAGCTCGGCGAAGCCCTGCCGGAGACCCGCTACATCCACCACCACGCCGTCGTGCTGTTGGATCTCCATCAACCTCTCCTTCCCCCTTGCTGGATCAAGAAGGAGGAGACGTCGCTGCACCGTACGTGTGTTGAACGCGGAGGTGCCGTCCGTTCGGCACTCGGTCATCGGTGATTTGGATCACGGCGAGTACGACTCCGTCATCCACGTTCATTGGAACGCTTCTGCTCGCGATCTACAAGGGTATGTAGATACACTCCTTTCCCCTCGTTGCTAGTATACTCCATAGATGCATCTTGGTGAGCGTAAGAAAATTTTAAAATTATGCTACGATTCCCAACATGTTTCAACATGTATAAAGAACGACAAAGCAGAAAAGTATCATTCCTAAAACAATGCGACTGATTCATTTTAAGAGAGACATTATCTTAACAATACCTTGGTTAAACATGTAGAAAGAACTACAAAGCAGGATAGTACCATTTGTAAAACACTGTAACTGATATATAATAATAGAGACATTACCTGAACAATACATTTCTTAAACATGTACTCCGGCCGATCCCTAACAGAAATGGTACTCCCGCCGATCCCTAACAAGTGTTGCAGTTTTGAGCTAAGATTCAGTAGTTAATTCTGAGGAAAGTAGGTACTGACCTTTCAAGACCAAGATTTGAAACAACGCCTGAGGTGGATCTAAAGAGATCTCAACACATATATGGAAATCTGGTCTCATTTTGTGCAGTTCCACCAAAATTAAGCGAAGCAAAATGTCGCAATAGCAACAAGTTGAATAGATATCCCTGTTTTAACAGAGGCAAAAAAGGAATCAATTACTGGCGAATAAAGGAGGATGAAACATGCGGCCACAAAAATGGTAATCCCGCCAATCCCTAACAAGTGTTGCAGTTTTGAAATAAGATTCAGTAGTTAATTCTGAGAGTGGCATTGCTTAATTTTACCAGCGGCATTAGATTAACAAAAAGCATAAACAGTTCCAGGGGAGAGTGGGCGCAACAACAACATGTGCTTCCATCTACTTATAAAGGGGTGATGCAGAGTTTGTTGTAACAAAGCAACAAGCATAATGTCTGGGTTGGTCCCATTTTTGTTCACTACTTAATGGGAAAAGACAGCAATACAATAGCTTCAATTCAACATTTATTTAAAACAATACCAATACAAGTAGCACAGCATCTTAAAACACACTGCACGATCATGTGGATGAAGGCAAGTACCAACATGTCATGACGCACACAAGATCACGTACGAATCTGCCAACACGAATAGGAAATCCAATCTTGTTTTGTGCAGTTACTCTGAAATCAAGTAAAGTCGCCGGTGAGAGATTTAAGTTTGCTATAGCAACAAGTTGAATAGATATCCCTGATTTAACAGAGGCAAAAAAGGAAACAATTACTGCCAATAAAGGAGGATGAAACATGCGGCCACAAAAAGAAGCATCTACCTTATTTTGATGCAAAACAAAGTATAGGACAGTAGCATTTCTAAAACAGTTGCATTGATTCATATTAACAGAGAAATTCTCTTAAAATAGTTCAGTAGTTAATTCTGAGAGTGGCATTGCTTAAAATACAATAGCTTCAATTCAACATTTATTTAAAACAGTACCAATACAAGTAGCACAACATCTCAAAACACAATGCACGATCATGTGGATGGGACATGGGACATGCCAGCACCATGTGCGTCCACACGTATAAATGGGTGATGCAGAGTATGTAGCCAAGCAGCATATCTGCATTGGTCCCATATTTGTTCTCTTTGAAACTTTTTCCGATGTGAGGGCAGCAAATCTAGTCCTGCACAAACTACCCGACCCCCCAGTTTCTTTCCCTTTTCAACAAAGAGTTGGGTTCCTTACAGATGTGTGTACTGGGTTACCCCCTTTTTCCCTTTTAGACCAACAAAGCGGCTGGATAACTAGTCTATACTACTTTCCCTCCCTCCTTTCCTCATTGAACCATGTCCTAGATTCATGCTCCACCCCACTGCACCCTTCTTTCCTCTTTGAACCAAGACCTAGATTCGACTACAGAATCGAAAAAGATCAGCATGCAGCTAGACCAATGACGGTTTCAAAGAAACTTATACCTTAGGGTCGTCGGGATGTGGCAAGGCGTGCGGAGGGAGGTCGGATCTGCCCACACTATGTACGGCAGCGAGGAAGAAAGGGTCGGTGGCCCTCCCGCACAGGCGCTGGGTGAAAGAGAAAAGCGCAGCCGGCAGTGGATTGCCTCCCTCGCCGAAGGCGATAAGTGAACGCTGCACCTCCTCCCCTTCCTGGTGCGACGGGATCCGGACGCCTCCTTCGCCAGCTGTCTATGAGGGGGTGAGAGAGACAGAGGCCACAACGCAGTCTTGTTTAGATCTGGTGAAGAGGGTGAGAGACAGTGAATATAGCAAACCCTAGCAAAGGAACGCTGAGCCTCCAGCGTGTATATATATATGTAGTGCGGCGAGAGTGTGGAGAGTGCAAACCCTAGCAAACAAGCGATGAGGCTCTAGCTTATATATATACTGTAGTACGGACTGAGCTCCGGTGCCTTAACTGCACCTGCTTTTGGCTGTATGACAGGTGGGCCAGCCACATTTTGGGCCCACCTGTCATAAACCCAAAGGCAGGTGCACTAAAGTCAATGAAGTTGCGTCCATATAGTACTCGTGTATACGACTAATATATAGTGGAGTGGTTTTCTTATTCTCTCCATAACAATCGTTTTAAATTGTGTAAGTACGAAACGAAACTCTTTATTTAACGTACCAATGAAGAAAACTACTACTCCCTCTGTTCCTAAATATTTGTCTATCTAGAGATTTCAACAAATGACTACATACGGAGCAAAATGAGTGAATCTACACTGTAAAAAATGTCTATATACATCCGTATGTGGTAGTCCATTGCAAACCACTTGAAAGACAAATATTTAGGAACGGAGGGAGTACTTCCGATGAACTAACGATCCACGCGTCCTGGTCGCACTTCCTGTCCTTCACGTGCGGTACACTACCCTCCCTTAAGTGAACAACCACACATGCGCCAAATTATCGGAAACGTGTGAGAGTGTGTACAAATAAAGAATTTTAATTTCAATTATCGGAAAGGTTTGAGAGTATGTACAGTTTGCCCTCTCTAATAATTATGGTTTGTTGTGTTCGGCCTAAACTTGGTCAAACTTTACAAAGTTTGACTTCAGTCAAATCTAATATGCGGAGTAAATAAAAATGGAGGGCTACTACGTCCATCCGGGTTTTAGTCCACACCATTTTTTTAATCAAAGTTAATAGCTGGACAAATAAAATTACAGGGGAGCTGGAGACAAAGTTGTGAGAAGGCTTAGAAATCAATACAAAACTTATGCTCTTAGTACCAACGTCGATCCTTCTTCGAGGAAACATTTGGTTCATAGCCAATTGTGTGATAAAATTGCACCAACGTGAAAGACGACTGCGTCTCCAACGCAACCAAGATGAACTGACGAAGGATATCATCTTTGTGGGTAACAAGCAAAGAGCACTGATGGAAGACAGCTTGTTTTCATTGAAAATCGATCAGCTTCACCAGCCGACGCAACCATGAGGTGCAACCATGAGCATCGATAGGTCATCGTGGTGATGCATCATCCATTTGGCATCAAGTTTGGGTGAGGCACCTATGAAGTTCGACAAATCCTCACTGTGGTCTGTTTCTTCTCAGTAGTCAAGCTCGAGGAAGGAAGAACCACGTGGCAGAGGACAGTGAGGCGGAACAACAATGGCCATCCAATTTTGTGCAGTTCCACTAAAATTGAGGAAGACATGCCCGGGTATGGAGATACGCATCGCTGTTTCCAAAAATATAAAAAAGGGATATAGTGTTGTTACTTTGTTTTACAAGATTAACAACGACATCTCAATTGTCAATAAGAATTATGAAAAGTACACCAACAAACAGAAGCATCATGATTATCTTGATGGGAACTAAACCAGGATACCCGAGAAAAAAAGCATTTCTTCATTTAACCAGTGATAGTATTAGATTAGCAGCAGCAATAGGAGCATATGGACAATGACCGCACAACCACCATGTACTTTTTGTCGAAACAAATGTATACCTCCACCGAGGCATAAATCAGGACAACTTTTCGAGTGGCATTTCCTCTATAATAGTAGGTGATGTTGGACCAGCCGACGAACCCTAGCTACTATACATGGGGAGCTGGGGAGTAGTCGCATAGAAGAAAACCCGCATGCAGCGACCTGGGGAGCTGGACCAGTACAAGAAGTTATACCTCAGGTGGGCGAGATGTCGCTTAGGCGGCGGGCGGGATCTGCCCACACGATGGCAGCGAACAAGGGCGCGGAGGACCTTCGTCCGCGCCAGCGCCGGCTCCGAGAGGACGGTGCGCATCGGCTTCCTCCATCGCCGACGGCGACAACGTCAACGCTGCACCTCCTCACCTCCCGCAGCGGACGGGATTCGGCCGGATCTGTGACCACCGGTGAGGAGAGAGATAGTGTGGACACTGTCATCTTGTTTTGATATGGAGAGGGTGAGAGAGCGAGACGCGAGAAACTCTATCAAACAAGAGGCTATAATGGAGTAAAACAATCTCTCCGTATCAGTGGTTTTAAATAGAATACGCGCATTCCCGGAAAAAAGAAATGAAAACTGGCGGACAATTTTTTAACGTACCAAGAAAGAAAACTCGATCAAAAACACGCCCCCGCTTCCAGGTCGCGAGAGTCGTCGCGCACACACACATAGACATAGACATGCATATCCGTGTTTACGTAAAATTCCATTTCCATCTCCAATCATATTTGTCCAACTGGCACATTATTTACATTGTTAATTATATACGCGGCAATATTAACGTACAGCATCTCTTGTTTGCGGGCGTCCGGACCGCTGCCACGGCCGCTCCTGACCAACCCGAACCCTCTTCATCACCTGCGCGTGCTTCCCGCCCGAAACGGTCAGTGCCGCATTCATGCCCGGCCAGAGCGGACGCGACCTCTCACTGGCGCCGGCATTGAAGCGGCGCACCGGCCGAGAGAGCATCGCCCGCGCCGCTTCCTGGTGCACGCGACTGCTCCGCGTTCAAAGGTCGCAATAGCCGGCCACAACATGCATGTAAAAAGTTCTTGGGAGTCCGTGCTACAGCTAGCTGTCCTCCCCAACTCGTCAATCTCTTCCAGTAGTACTAGTACTCCATGGCGCGATCCATCGACAAGCAGGCGGGAAAGTTATCGTATACTCGGTTTGCGGTGAGTGGCATGCCGAGCGACCGTGTGGGGTCGAGCCGTGGAGGAGGGTGAGACACGAACGCGACAGACAAAACGTTGGTTTTGCTCGATGGCGCGATCCAAAGAAACGAAACGTTGGTTTCTCTCCGTTTCCATTTTTTCTCCGGAAAAATGGAAACTTTCCACTCCATTTTCATTCCTACTCCAAGGTTGCCCCGTTACAACATTCCATCAAATACAAAGGAAAACTAACACGCATGCTGATGCATCTCAATGATTCACAGATCATAGCCAATATTTACTTCACAACTAAAGACAAAAGTTGTGAGAGCGTGTACGAAAGAAAAACTACTGATGGGGTCACTAAGACTTAAACCCTGAACCCTAAACAGGATTTAATTTCCTGGCCAGGTAGAACCTGTCGAAGGAAAGACGGCTGGCACCCTCGGATCATACGATGCTTTTGTGCAGTTCCACTAAAATCGAGCTGAGCATCCCTGATGGCAAAGATATTGAAGAAGTGTGATTAGAATAATAGTACTGGCACTAGTTCATGAGACATAAACTCATCACAAGTAGAAGCCGGTAGAAGTAGAGAAAGATCGACATGGAGATGGAGCTACGTGGGGAGCTGCGGCAGTGGAGCAAGCCGGCTCCAAAAGGAAGATGGACTACCTGGGACGTCGGGCTGTAGCTAGAAGGGCGGTTGGGACGCGGCATCGGCCCATACCGCGGTGACCCCGATTGGGACGCACCGACTGTGGATTTTCTCCCTCGCCGATGTCGACCGCGTCTACGCAGAACATTGTTCCCTTCCCCCAGCTGCGGGATCAGGCCGGATATGTGACCAGCGGTGTGGCCACCGTCGTTCTATGCTTGTGAAGAGAGCAACCCAAGCAAGCAGGCTTGTAGCTTAGGCTCCTGCTAGTGTATATATAGTGGTTTTCTTTTTCTCTCCATATCAACCATTTTATATTGCGTACGTGTCATTGAAGAGTGAAATGATGGTTGCTTCTTCCGACTAACTTACTGTGTGATTTGACTGCTCCTTTAGTGGCCCCTACACGTACTCCCCCTACGTGTATGCAACAGTCACACGTACACATGGACGCAAAAACGCGCGCGACGCCCTAATGCATGCATGTCCGAGCACACGACGGAACACACACGGTCACGCTCAAGTGCTCAACCTACACGTGCATGCACACACATACTCAGCCAGGGTGAGCTAGTGACCGTATAAACACCGGAAAATGTATATATTGAGCGCAATGAGCGTATTATGAAGTCCACTGACCGTATTTTTACAAATATACAGTGACAGACAGTGTATTTATCTCGTTTGAAATTAAGCCATATTAACCGGAGAGGAGGCAGTATGGACTAGCATTACTTTGTTGTGTCCCGTCAACTTGCCGAACGAGGAGAAGCTTGCAGGACGGGAGAAGCTTGCGCGCGGTGGCTCGCAGGACAAGGAGAAACTTTTGACTAATGCAAGCTGTCCTTCGCTCAGGCGGTGGACGTGCAACAGTTAATTCGGTGTCAGATTGCCAGAAGCATACACTATACTAGTACTATTATTGTTGCACTTCCCGAAGAGGCGAACAGCCAAGCGCAAAGTTTACTAGTACTACTACTATAGTCTATAGAGGTACTATACTAGTACTAGGAACCGGATGGAGGAGCGTCTGCACTCTTATTATATTTTTAAAATGTGATAAAGCAATCTTCAACACATTTGGTTCTCTTCGAGGGTTCTCGCATGTGATAATGGAAGTTGATTGCATGGAACACTCGCCACAATTCTCGCTTAATTCTGGCTCATATCCTGTTACAAATAGGAGCGCTCGGTAATATTTCCTCTTTTTTTGTTATTCAGCATGTAAACAGGTCAGCAAACCTTGCGGCGCATCTTTGTGCGAACCGTGCTTGCTGCACTTTGAATGTGGCCGAGAGCTGGCTTGATGAAACACCTCGCTTCCTACTTCTTTTTTTGCGGGGTACCTCGCTTCCTAGTGACCAGTGTCTTGGCTGATCGTCCTAAGAATGCTTATATATGAATAAAGCTCTCTCATTTACCCGCAAAAAAGATTAAGCCATATTAACCGGAAAGGAGGGAGTATGGACTAGCACTACTTGTTGGTGTGTCCCGTCAACTCGCAGAACGAGGAGAAGCTTGCAGGACAAGGTGAAGCTCGCTTACGCCTTTTGACTAATGCAACGTACCCTCGCCCAGGCGGTGGACATGCATCAGTTCATTCGGTGTCAGATTGCCAGAGGCATACACTGTAGTACCGAACATGCGGAGTACCATCATTGTTCGACTTCACGAAGAGGCGAAGAGCCAAGCGCAAGGTTTAGTAGTACGAGTAGTACTACTACTACTAGAACCGCATGGTGGAGCCTCTGTACTCTTATTTTTCTTAATCTTTGATAAAGTACACATTTATTCCGGAGAAGGGCGGAAAACGGCAGCCCAACATGTAATGATGATATCGATCAACCATGCTCGAATATATCTTGGCCTCCGTGCGAGCCCGTCTGTGTGTTCTCGCTCCTCGTCTCTCTCAAGGAACGGCGGGTTGGCCATTTTGCCGTCAATTGAGATCGGTTTGCTCACACTCCGGTCCCACATGTCAGTGATATGCCAAGAGGAGGTGCGTTGACCGACTGGCCATACGCGTACTTGGTTTTGCACCTTCATACTACTCCTCCCTCCGTCACAGTTTACAGGGCGCGCTTCATTATGATGCATTTCTCTCAATGCATTTCCACCACCAGAGAGACTTTAGACGCGTTTGGTTTAATGCTCAATTAATTAGGGCGTGGTAACCGCAATTTTCTCTCGATGTAGTACTACGGAGTGGAGTAAGTGCATGCATGTGTCTACCCGGGGTGGAAGCACTGCATGCATGTGTGTACGCATTATTTCCTCTAGTAATAGACGCCGTGCTATAACTACCAATGCTATTTTTCAGGCCGATCGCTAGTCGCCTTGGTCCCAGAGATTTTCTCTTTTTCTGAAGCGCGCTCTATAAACAGTGACGGATGGAGTAGTATGAGCGGATTCAAAGAAGAGCGTATTGATGGTTGCTTCTTCCGAGCAACTTACAGTGGGAAAGGTGGGGCTTATGATTTGACTGCTCATTACTCACTATTAATGCGGCGCAACGACCGGTCTGAGTCTCCCATGCGGCTGTGCACTACCCCCTCGGTTCTTAAATATACTCCGGAGTATTTGTCTTTCTAGAGATTTCAACGAGTGACTACTCAAATATTTGTCTTTTTAGAGATTCAAATGGACTACTACATACGGATGTATATAGACATATTTTAGAGTGTAGATTCACTCATTTTGCTCCGTATGTAGTCACTTGTTGAAATCTCTAGAAAGACAAATATTTAGGAACGGAGGGAGTACACATACGAAGCAAAATGAGTGAATCTACACTCTAAAATATGCCCATTTGAAATTTGTAAAAAGACAAATATTTAGGAACGAAGGAGTATAATTTTGTGCATGGCACATGGACCCGGATGCCGAAGAGGCTTCTGGCAATGCTATCAAGCTTCCAGCATTTGTTTACATAATTGACGTACTATACAAATAATTTTCCAGCGACATGAAATTGTACAATGGTGTGAGCTTTCAGCTTTTGTTTCGTGTGTCTTGCCATCGATGCTCTTTCGGAAACAATAAAAAACTAACTTCCTTGCTAATCAGAGCTAATATTTACATCACAACTGAAGACAAAGTTGTGAGAAGGTGTTAAATTAAAATTGATCCATGCTTTCATTGGCAGCAACGTCCCCCCAGCTCTGTCTAAATCAACAAGGCATGTTGGGAAAAAAGTAGCTGTCTGGAGCATGCAACATTCCGATCATTTTGTGCAGTTCCACTAAAATAGAGCTGAGCGTCCCTGTTCCAAAGATATTAAGTGTGATTACGATAATAGAGGACTGCTGATGAAACAATAAACACACAAATAGAAGCCGGTCACCTTTGCAGTCTCTCTTAAGACTAACTAGTTGGAGAAGATTAGGCTCGGAGTTGGATGAGGAGGATAGAGCAAAACCAATCTCCCTTTGTGCAGTCGCAATGAAATGTAGAGACGTTGCTCGTGTGACATTTTGGCAGAACTGCACAAAACACTCTTAAGAAAAAAGTGATTTGTGCAGTTCACCAAAAGGTCGCAATAGCAACGAGGTGAAATGGATAGCCCTGTTTGCAAAAAAGAGGTAGAAAGGAAATAATTACTGGCCAATAACAGTTGATGACACATGCGACGACAAAAAAGAAGCATATTCCTTGTCCTAAGGGAAGATAACAACACGGTTGTGTTTGTCTAAAACGGTGTGAGGACGAGATTGCAATATGGAAAGTACGCCGGACGAGCTACGTTTTGGGCAAAGAACTATGGAAGATCCACATGCAACGACGTGGAAAGATGGGCAGTGGAGCAAGGCCGGAGGGGATACCTGGAGGTCGTCGGGATGTAACTAGGTGAGCGGCAGCGGGCGGAAACTGCCCATACTGCAGCAGCGAGCAGGTGGCGTAGGCCCTACCACGCCGGAGCTTGGTCAGAGAGAACGGCGTGTACCGCAGATCGGGACGTGCTGCCTCGGCGCCGTCGAACGGAGAAACGATGCACGTCCTCCCTTTCCGCCGGCGGACGGGATACGGCCGGATCAGTGATCAACGGTGAGAGAGAGAGGCCGCCGCAGCCTTGTGTGAGATACTCTGAAGAGAGACAAACCAGGTAGGCATGCTCCATTGTATATAGTGGAGCGGACTACCTTTTTCTCCATAAAAATCATTTTATATTCTGTGTACGTGCCATTGAGCGGTATAACTTTATTTAAAAATAACGCGCCAACGCAGCAAGTCGAACTTTGTTTCGTGCACGCGTGGTACACGACCTCCGTAGGTAAACAACCGCTACACGCATTCAAATTAGCACGTGGGCTGCCATTTCGTACAGAAATGAGCTCCACCGTGTACCCGCGCGGGTGTGGCTGGGCACGAAGCGTGAGTACGTGCACGGTGCACCTATTCTCTTCTTGTATACGTACACCACCTACGTGGGGTTGTGTGAGAGAGATACAAACGTAGAGAGATATAGTGTGTGGGTTCGTGAGAGTTTTTTTGGGGGGGGGGGGTGGGGTCAATCAAAAAATGTAACATATGCAATGTGTGTGAAATAGAGTCCTGGATATATCATATATAGAGGGGGCGATCCACGAGAAGAGAGTGGAGGTATCATCGGCTTGAGGTGTCCATAGAATCGAAGAGAGGGATGATGTGTGTGTGTGCGCGCGCCGATCGATAAAGAGTGCCATCGAATTTGTGTGTGCCCACGTCAAAGATATAGAGTGGCTGGCCTACTGGAACGTGAGAGGGGACAGGTGCAGTTTGTCTCTGTGGCATGGATACCTACCTACAGCGCTCGACTATCGGTGTGTGGTGGGGGGGAGGGAGGCCTAATTAACTATAGAGGTGCAATGGCTGGTATATGTGTGGAGGAGGAGAGAGGCCTACCTCATGTATTAAGGGAGATCGATCTACCTCATGTATTAAGGGAGATCGATCGGCATCCATGCATATGTGTAGGAGAGGAATAAGGTTGGGAGAGAGACAGAGCTAGAGTGTTGGAGGGGGTGGTAGTGGAGTTGCTTCTAACAAATGGTGGGATAGGCTTGCTAGACAACCGGAGGGCACGCCTGCAATATCAATAAGAGAGGGGATGGCTGCCTGTCTGTGCACGTGCGTGTGAGAGACGGGTCAGGAGGCATGCACGAATGATGAGGGGGGCGATATGGATGTGGTAAGCAGACATAACTACATAGGAAGATCAATCGTCCTTTGTCAGAGAAAGGAGAGACATAACTTGTGAGGTACGTCGATCGATGGGGGGGATAGTTAAAGTCGACCTAGGTATATGTTGGGAGATCGATCGGTATACATGCATGTGTGTGTTAGAAGCAAATGAGGCACGGGGAGAAGGATAGAGAGAGAGGGATGCATCTAGGAGGTGGTGCGAGAGTCATACTATATCGAGGGGGAGAAGTGTGCGAGTACGAGATCGATGAAAAGAGTGGTGGGAGTGAGGCATGGACGGTGATAAGAGAAGAGGGGAAGCTTGTGTTTTGTGCTAGGCACACCTGGCTAGAGAGGCATATCGATCGATGTGTGCCGTAAAGAAGGAGCTGGGGGGCCTACACACACCGTGGGTGAACGACCTAAAGTGAAAAGACGAATTTGCGCGATGGAGCTAGAGAATGCTGAGGGAGGGTTAGAGGGATGCGGGCGTCTGCATGCACGAGAGAAAGTTAGCGCTAGCTAGCTACAAAGATAAGAGGATTGTGTGGGTGTAATAGACGAATAGAGATCATACTTCATTATAAAAAGCGAATTCGGATATTTGAAGAATTTATCATAGTGTTTTAAACCGACGCATGTGTGAATATATATAACGGTGATACACATGGTGTGGTTATGAACATGTTGTACTACATATAATATATTTTATCTCTACTCTTATAAAAAACGAGTTGTTGATGATGGTGGCATCCTGCAATATAGGCCGTCCGATTTATATCTGACGGATAGGAAGGAAACTATGGCAATTTTGAAAAAAGATACCCACACCCCTCTCCATATTTGCAAATTAGGCCTCCCCTTGATCATGTTGATGTTCTGTGGAACGCATGGGCATCTTGCTAGTACTACGTATAACATATAGAACATTGATCATAATTTGGGCTAATGTGTGGCTTTTGCAGCTCAGGTCTAAATACTTGTCATAATGTAGGGGGCGGGGCACTATACTATGTGTGATAAACACGGTGTACACGTATGGAACATGGTTTAGATTATGAATATATAGTTAGTACATCAAATGTACTATTATTTGGAATCAACATCAAGTGTATTCAAAAAATAGAATTCGAGTTCATGTAGTACACATAGTTCATATCTATCTCTATAGTAATCATGTGGTGTGTTATTAAGGTAATACACGAATGATGGTTGAAGTTGGCAACAATCATGATTGTAGATTTGTTATTGAAATAGAGAAACGAATTCAAATTCAGTTCGAATTGCAGCGGTAGTATAGACATTTGGAATGCACTAAAATATTGGTATGAGTAGGTTACATGCATTATACAGAAAGCAAAAAAATTTAATTGGACATAACATGGATTCATACTACCGAATAGCATTTCATTGCACTAAATTGTTGGTATGAGTAGCTTTAAATAGCATTTTTATAGTAAAACGGGGCAAGACTCTCTCTTTGTGTTGAGGAAAGTGCGAATTGATTTGGTATGTACAAGTACAATATTACACGTTAGGTTTGTCCCTAAAATTCAACCCGCGCCTTGTTATATCCCGAAAATTCAGATATCGTGCTCCCAAAACTGGCGCCTTCACAACCCGCGCCTTGCTATCCCGAAATTACAACGGCGCGAAAACTCCCTCCAGCTGCCAAATCCCGACACGCGAAATCCCCCTTCTAACCCTGAGCCGAAAGGGCCGCTAGTTCAAATCAGTGGGGGGGGGGGGTACTTTTGTAACACACCCTACATTTTGGACAAGCGCGTCCCTAAGTCATGGTTCACCCCCTCCCATCGCCTCCTTTTTGCCATTCAAAATCCCAGGCCGCCATAACCTCTCCGCTCCAGCCGCGAAACCCCACCCTCCTCCGTCCGCCACCTCACCGCTGCCCAGCCGGAGCCTCTTCCCCGACGACGTCGCCCACCGCAACAGCTCGACGTCCCTCGTCCACCTCCCCGGATGAGGATTCATCGTCCATCTCGTCGTCCCGCCGGTTCAGCCGCCCTGTCCTCCACCTCCAAGGAGCTACTCCGACGATCGCCTCGTCTATCGCGGCTGCTCCATCCCCACAGCGCTGTCTTAACCTACTCCACCGAAACCGCAACATCCTCACTGACTCCTCGGACGAAGTCGAGGCCTACTCGGCGCCACCAAAGAGGTTGTACACTCATCGCATCGCACCTTCTCCTTAGCTCGACCTCCCGGCGCCGACGGTGCTCCATCCCGCACCCCCATGGAGCGGCTACCTTGAAGCCGGTGCCGCGGGCAAAATCTCCACGGCGGCTCTCCCCTAGTGCGAGGCCCCTTCGGCGGCGGCGTCCATACCAGCCGGATCTGCTGCTGCTGCTCCGGCTCTCGCTCGCGCTGCTGCTGCTGCTTCGGCTCTCGCTCGCTCGTGCTGCTGCTGCTTCTCTCCCCCTCGCTCGTGCTGCTGCTCTGCTCTGATTTAGCTACACTTCAGTCGACTGAATCGACTTTTGGGTCAGTCGATTTTCAGGGGGTGGGGGGGCTCGCCGGAGTTAAGGAAGAACCACCCGCAGCAGGGACGGGGGCTCGCCGAAGAGGTACCCCACTATATATCTTAGGTTTCAGGGTGGGGGCGGGGGGCCTATAGGGCTGGCCGGGGCGGCGGCGGACCGGCGGTGGGGAGTTGGTTCGGGGCGGCGAGGCGGCGCTGGGGCCGGCAGTTCGGCCGGTGGTGGCTGGCGGCTCAGGGGGGTGCAGGTTGAAGATGAACTGCATGCCCTCCCTAAACTACATGTCAAGTGCCTCTCTGCTACCATTGCGTTCAGTTCCGATAGTAACATTCAGATTCCACAGTAAATTTCAGTTTCGACAGTTAAGTTCAGAGTCAACAGTTTTTACTGTTGGGGAACGTAGTAATTTCAAAAAAAATCCTACGCACACGCAAGATCATGGTGATGCATAGCAACGATAGGGGAGAGTGTTGTCCACGTACCCTCGTAGACCGAAAGCGGAAGCATTAGCACAACGCGGTTGATGTAGTCGTACGTCTTCACGATCTGACCGATCAAGTACCGAACGCACGGCACCTCCGAGTTCAGCACACGTTCAGCCCGATGACGTCCCTCGAACTCCGATCCAGCCGAGTGTTGAGGTAGAGTTTCGTCAGCACGACGGCGTGGTGATGATGATGATGTTCTACCGACGCAGTGCTTCGCCTAAGCACCGCTACAGTATTATCGAGGTGGACTATGGTGGAGGGGGGCACCGCACACGGCTAAAAGATCAAACGATCAATCGTTGTGTCTCTAGGGTGCCCCCCTGCCCCCGTATATAAAGGAGCAAGGGGGAGAGGTGCGGCCGGCCAGGAGGGGCGCGCCAGGAGGAGTCCTACTCCCACCGGGAGTAGGACTCCCTCCCTTTTCCTTGTTGGACTAGGAGTGGAGGGGGAAAGAGGAGGGAGAGAGGAAGGAAAGGGGGGGCGCCGCCCCCCTCTCCTTGTCCTATCCGGACTAGGGGGGAGGGGCGCGCGGCCCTACCCTGGCCGCCTCTCCTCTCTTCCACTAAGGCCCACTATGGCCCATTAAGCCCCCGGGGGGTTCCGGTAACCACCCCGTACTCCGGTAAAATTCCGATTTCACCCAGAATACTTCCAATATCCAAACATAGGCTTCCAATATATCAATCTTCATGTCTCGACCATTTCGAGACTCCTCGTCATGTCCGTGATCACATCCGGGAGTCCGAACAACCTTCGGTACATCAAAACATATAAACTCATAATATAACTGTCATCGAAACTTTAAGCGTGCGGACCCTACGGGTTCGAGAACTATGTAGACATGACCAAGACACGTCTCTGGTCAATAACCAATAGCGGAACCTGGATGCTCATATTGGCTCCCACATATTCTATGAAGATCTTTATCGGTCAGACCGCATAACAACATACGTTGTTCCCTTTGTCATCGGTATGTTACTTGCCCGAGATTCGATCGTCGATATCTCAATACCTAGTTCATTCTCGTTACCGGCAAGTCTCTTTACTCGTTCCGTAATACATCATCCCGCAACAAACTCATTAGTTGCAATGCTTGCAAGGCTTAAGTGATGTGCATTACCGAGAGGGCCCAGAGATACCTCTCCGACAATCGGAGTGACAAATCCTAATCTCGAAATACGCCAACCCAACAAGTACCTTCGGAGACACCTGTAGAGCACCTTTATAATCACCCAGTTACGTTGTGATGTTTGGTAGCACACAAAGTGTTCCTCCGGTAAACGGGAGTTGCATAATCTCATAGTCATAGGAACATGTATAAGTCATGAAGAAAGCAATAGCAACATACTAAATGATCAAGTGCTAAGCTAACGGAATGGGTAAAGTCAATCATATCATTCTCCTAATGATGTGATCCTGTTAATCAAATGACAACTCATGTCTATGGCTAGGAAACTCAACCATCTTTGATTAACGAGCTAGTCAAGTAGAGGCATACTAGTGACACTATGTTTGTCTATGTATTCACACATGTATCAAGTTTCCGGTTAATACAATTCTAGCATGAATAATAAACATTTATCATGAAATAAGGAAATAAATAATAACTTTATTATTTCCTCTAGGGCACATTTGCTTCAGTCTCCCACTTGCACTAGAGTCAATAATCTAGTTCACATCGCCATGTGATTTAACATCAATAGTTCACATCACCTTGTGATTAATACCCATAGTTCACATCGTCATGTGAACAACACCCAAAGGGTTTACTAGAGTCAATAATCTAGTTCACATCGCTATGTGATTAACACCCAAAGAGTACTAAGGTGTGATCATGTTTTGCTTGTGAGATAATTTTAGTCAACGGGTCTGTCACATTCAGATCCGTAAGTATTTTGCAAATTTCTATGTCTACAATGCTCTGCACGGAGCTACTCTAGCTAATTGCTCCCACTTTCAATATGTATCTAGACCAAAACTTAGAGTCATCTAGATTAGTGTCAAAACTTGCATCGACGTACCCTTTACGACGAACCTTTTGTCACTTCCATAATCGAGAAACATATCCTTATTCCACTAAGGATAATTTTGACCGTTGTCCAGTGATCTACTCCTAGATCACTATTGTACTCCCTTGCCAAAATTAGTGTAGGGTATACAATAGATCTGGTACACAGCATGGCATACTTTATAGAACCTATGGCCGAGGCATAGGGAATGACTTTCATTCTCTTTCTATCTTCTGCCGTGGTCGGGCTTTGAGTCTTACTCAATTTCACACCTTGTAACACAGGAAAGAAACTCTTTCTTTGACTGTTCCATTTTGAACTACTTCAAAATATTTTCAAGGTATGTACTCATTGAAAAAACTTATCAAGCGTCTTGATCTATCTCTATAGATCTTGATGCTCAATATGTAAGCAGCTTCACCGAGGTCCTTCTTTGAAAAAATCCTTTCAAATACTCCTTTATGCTTTGCAGAATAATTCTACATTATTTCCGATCAACAATATGTCATTCACATATACTTATCAGAAATGTTGTACTGCTCCCACTCACTTTCTTGTAAATACAGGTTTCACCGCAAGTCTGTATAAAACTATATGCTTTGATCAACTTATGAAAGCGTATATTCCAACTCCGAGATGCTTGCACCAGTCCATAGATGGATCGCTGGAGCTTGCATATTTTGTTAGCACCTTTAGGATTGAAAAAACCTTCCGGTTGCATCATATACAACTCTTCTTCCAGAAATCCATTCAGGAATGCAGTTTTGACATCCATTTGCCAAATTTCATAATCATAAAATGCGGCAATTGCTAACATGATTCGGACAGACTTAAGCATCGCTACGGGTGAGAAGGTCTCATCGTAGTCAATCCCTTGAACTTGTCGAAAACCTTTTGCAACAAGTCGAGCTTTATAGACAGTAACATTACCGTCAGCGTCAGTCTTCTTCTTGAAGATCCATTTATTCTCAATTGCTTGCCGATCATCGGGCAAGTCAACCAAAGTCCACACTTTGTTCTCATACATGGATCCCATCTCAGATTTCATGGCGTCAAGCCATTTTGCGGAATCTGGGCTCACCATCGCTTCTTCATAGTTCGTAGGTTCGTCATGGTCTAGTAACATAACCTCCAGAACAGGATTACCGTACCACTCTGGTGCGGATCTTACTCTGGTTGACCTACGAGGTTCAGTAATAACTTGATCTGAAGTTCCATGATCATCATCATTAACTTCCTCACTAATTGGTATAGGCGTCGTAGAAACTGGTTTCTGCGATGAACTACTTTCCAATAAGGGAGCAGGTACAATTACCTCATCAAGTTCTACTTTCCTCCCACTCACTTCTTTCGAGAGAAACTCCTTCTCCAGAAAAATTCCGAATTTAGCAACAAAAGTCTTGCCTTCGGATCTGTGATAGAAGGTGTACCCAACAGTCTCCTTTGGGTATCCTATGAAGACACATTTCTCTGATTTGGGTTCGAGCTTACCAGGTTGAAGCTTTTTCACATAAGCATCGCAGCCCCAAACTTTAAGAAACGACAACTTTGGTTTCTTGCCAAACCACAGTTCATAAGGCGTCGTCTCAATGGATTTTGATGGTGCCCTATTTAACGTGAATGCGGCCGTCTCTAAAGCATAACCCCAAAACGATAGCGGTAAATCAGTAAGAGACATCATAGATCGCACCATATCTAGTAAAGTACGATTACGACGTTTGGACACACCATTACGCTATGGTGTTCCGGGTGGCGTGAGTTGCGAAACTATTCCGCATTGTTTCAAATGAAGACCAAACTCATAACTCAAATATTCTCCTCCACGATCAGATCGTAGAAACTTTATTTTCTTGTTACGATGATTTTCAACTTCACACTGAAATTCTTTGAACTTTTCAAATGTTTCAGACTTATGTTTCATTAAGTAGATATACCCATATCTGCTTAAATCATCTGTGAAGGTGAGAAAATAATGATATCCGCCACGAGCCTCAACATTCATCGGACCACATACATCTGTATGTATGACAACAAATCTGTTGCTCTCTCCGTAGTTTCGGAGAACGGCGTTTTAGTCATCTTGCCCATGAGGCACGGTTCGCAAGTACCAAGTGATTCATAATCAAGTGGTTCCAAAAGTCCATTAGTATGGAGTTTCTTCATGCGCTTTACACCAATATGACCTAAATGACAGTGCCACAAATAAGTTGCACTATCATTATTAACTTTGCATCTTTTGGCTTCAATATTATGAATATGTGTATCACTACGATCGAGATCCAACAAACCATTTTCATTGGGTGTATGACCATAGAAGGTTTTATTCATGTAAATAGAACAACCATTATTCTCTAACTTAAATGAATAACCGTATTGCAATAAACATGATCAAATCATAATCATGCTCAACGCAAACACCAAATAACACTTATTTAGGTTCAACACTAATCCCGAAAGTGTAGGGAGCGTGCGATGATGATCATATCAATCTTGGAACCACTTCCAACACACATCGTCACTTCACCCTTAACTAGTCTCTGTTCATTCTGCAACTCCTGTTTCGAGTTACTACTCTTAGTAACTGAACCAGTATCAAATACCGAGGGGTTGCTACGAACACTAGTAAAATACACATCAATAATCTGTATATCAAATATACCTTTGTTCACTTTGCCATCCTTCGTATCCGCCAAATACTTGGGGCAGTTCCGCTTCCAGTGACCAGTCCCTTTGCAGTAGAAGCACTCAGTTTCAGGCTTAGATCTATACTTGGGCTTTTTCACTTGAGCGGCAACTTGCTTGCCGTTCTTCTTGAAGTTCCCATTTCTTCCCTTTGTCCCTTTACTTGAAACTAGTGGTTTTTGTTTACCATCAACACTTGATGCTTTTCTTGATTTCTACCTTTGTCGATTTCAGCATCACGAAGAGCTTGGGAATCATTTCCGTTATCCCTTGCATATTATAGTTCATCACGAAGTTCTACTAACTTGGTGATGGTGACTAGAGAATTCTGTCAATCACTATTTTATCTGGAAGATTAACTCCCACTTGATTCAAGCGATTGTAGTACCCAGACAATCTGAGCACATGCTCACTGCTTGAGCTATTCTCCTCCATCTTTTAGCTATAGAACTTGTTGGAGACTTCATATCTCTCAACTCGGGTATTTGCTTGAAATATTAACTTCAACTCCTGGAACATCTCATATGGTCCATGACATTCAAAACGTCTTGAAGTCCCGATTCTAAGCCGTTTAAGCATGGTGCACTAAACTATCAAGTAGTCATCATATTGAGCTAGCCAAACATTCATAACATCTGTATCTGCTCCTGCAATAGGTTTGTCACCTAGCGGTGCATCAAGGACATAATTCTTCTGTGCAGCAATGAGGATAAACCTCAGATCACGGATCCAGTCCGCATCATTGCTACTAACATCTTTCAACTTAGTTTTCTCTAGGAACATACCAAAAATAAAACAGGGGAGCTAAACGCGAGCTATTGATCTACAACATAGATATGCTAATACTACCGGGACTAAGTTCATGATAAATTTAAGTTCAATTAATCATATTACTTAAGAACTCCCACTTAGATAGACATCCCTCTAATGCTCTAAGTGATCACGTGATCCATATCAACTAAACCATGTCCGATCATCACGTGAGATGGAGTAGTATCAATGGTGAACATCACTATGTTGATCATATCTACTATATGATTCACGCTCGACCTTTCGGTCTCCGTGTTCCGAGGCCATATCTGTTATATGCTAGGCTCGTCAAGCTTAACCTGAGTATTCCGTGTGTGCAACTGTTTTGCACCCGTTGTATTTGAACGTAGAGCCTATCACACCCGATCATCACGTGGTGTCTCAGCACGAAGAACTTTCGCAATGGTGCATAATCAGGGAGAACACTTATACTTTGATAATTTAGTGAGGGATCATCTTATAATGCTACCGTCAATCAAAGCAAGATAAGATGCATAAAAGATAAACAACACATGCAATCAATATAAGTGATATGATATGGCCATCATCATCTTGTGCTTGTGATCTCCATCTCCGAAGCACCGTCATGATCACCATCGTCACCGGCGTGACACCTTGATCTCCATCGTAGCATCGTTGTCGTCTCGCCAATCTTATGCTTCTACGACTATCACTACCGCTTAGTGATAAAGTAAAGCATTACAAGGCGATTGCATTGCATACAATAAAGCGACAACCATATGGCTCCTGCCAGTTGCCGATAACTCGGTTACAAAACATGCTCGTCTCATACAATGAAATTTAGCATCATGTCTTGACCATATCACATCACAACATGCCCTGCAAAAACAAGTTAGACGTCCTCTACTTTGTTGTTGCAAGTTTTACGTGGCTGCTACCGGCTTAGCAAGAACCGTTCTCACCTACGCATCAAAACCACAACGATAGTTTGTCAAGTTGGTGCTGTTTTAACCTTCGCAAGGACCGGGCGTAGCCACACTCGGTTCAACTAAAGTTGGAGAAACTGACACCCGCCAGCCACTTCTGTGCAAAGCACGTCGGAAGAACCAGTCTCGCGTAAGCGTACGCGTAATGTCGGTCCGGGCCGCTTCATCCAACAATACCGCCGAACCAAAGTATGACATGCTAGTAAGCAGTATGACTTATATCGCCCACAACTCACTTGTGTTCTACTCGTGCATATAACATCAACGCATAAAACCAGGCTCGGATGCCACTGTTGGGGAACGTAGTAATTTCAAAAAAAAATCCTACACACACGCAAGATCATGGTGATGCATAGCAACGAGAGGGGAGAGTGTTGTCCACGTACCCTCGTAGACCGAAAGCGGAAGCGTTAGCACAACGTGGTTGATGTAGTCGTACGTCTTCACGATCCGACCGATCAAGTACCGAACGCACGGCACCTCCGAGTTCAGCACACGTTCAGCCCGATGACGTCCCTCGAACTCCGATCCAGCTGAGTGTTGAGGGAGAGTTTCGTCAGCACGACGGTGTGGTGACGATGATGATGTTCTACCGATGCAGGGCTTCGCCTAAGCACCGCTACAGTATTATCGAGGTGGACTATGGTGGAGGGGGGCACCACACACGGCTAAAAGATCAAACGATCAATTGTTGTGTCTCTAGGGTGCCCCCTGCCCCCCGTATATAAAGGAGCAAGGGGGAGAGGTGCGGCCAGCCAGGAGGGGTGCGCCAGGAGGAGTCCTACTCCCACCGGGAGTAGGACTCCCTCCCTTTTCCTTGTTGGACTAGGAGTGGAGGGGGAAAGAAGAGGGAGAGAGGAAGGAAAGGGGGGGCGCCGCCCCCCTCTCCTTGTCCTATTCGGACTAGGGGGGAGGGGCGCGCGGCCCTGCCCTGGCCGCCTCTCCTCTCTTCCACTAAGGCCCACTATGGCCCATTAAGCCCCCGGGGGGTTCCGGTAACCTCCCGGTACTCCGGTAAAATTCCGATTTCACCCGGAACACTTCCGATATCCAAACATAGGCTTCCAATATATCAATCTTCATGTCTCGACCATTTCTAGACTCCTCGTCATGTCCGTGATCACATCCGGGACTCCGAACAACCTTCGGTACATCAAAACATATAAACTCATAATATAACTGTCATCGAAACTTTAAGCATGCGGACCCTACGGGTTCGAGAACTATGTAGACATGACCGAGACACGTCTCCGGTCAATAACCAATAGGGGAACCTGGATGCTCATATTGGCTCCCACATATTCTACGAAGATCTTTATCGGTCAGACCGCATAACAACATACGTTGTTCCCTTTGTCATCGGTATGTTACTTGCCCGAGATTCGATCGTCGGTATCTCAATACCTAGTTCAATCTCGTTACCGGCAAGCCTCTTTACTCGTTCCGTAATACATCATCCCGTAACAAACTCATTAGTTGCAATGCTTGCAAGGCTTAAGTGATGTGCATTACCGAGAGGGCCCAGAGATACCTCTCCGACAATCGGAGTGACAAATCCTAATCTCGAAATACGCCAACCCAACAAGTACCTTCAGAGACACCTGTAGAGCACCTTTATAATGACCCAGTTACATTGTGATGTTTGGTAGCACACAAAGTGTTCCTCCGGTAACGGGAGTTGCATAATCTCATAGTCATAGGAACATGTATAAGTCATGAAGAAAGCAATAGCAACATACTAAACGATCAAGTGCTAAGCTAAGGGAATGGGTTAAGTCAATCATATCATTCTCCTAATGATGTGCTCCCGTTAATAAAATGACAACTCATGTCTATGGCTAGGAAACTCAACCATCTTTGATTAACGAGCTAGTCAAGTAGAGGCATACTAGTGACACTATGTTTGTCTATGTATTCACACATGTATCAAGTTTCCGGTTAATACAATTCTAGCATGAATAATAAACATTTATCATGAAATAAGGAAATAAATAATAACTTTATTATTGCCTCTAGGGCATATTTCCTTCATTTACCTCATCTGTTGTAGTCAGGTGGTTTTTGGTGATGTAAATTTTACATCTATTTTACATCATCTATTGGAGATGCTATTAGAATCCCACTTGAGATTGACGATGTCTGTCTTGTGCTGCTTCAGCCTTGACGTCTTACGGCTCACCGGGGCTACTTCAGCCTTGACGTCTTACGGCACATATCGAGGAAGCAATGAATAGTATCTCTGTCTAATATCTGGTTCACCTAGGGTATGCCTATGTTGTTCATCTTGGGTGGGAAACAAATATTAAAGCAATCATCATCTGTCTTTTTATTAAATTAAAGCAATCATCAGCCTGCTATCATTATTTTGGATCCATCCACTGGTTGTTACCATCACTCTAAATTTCTGCATGCTCTCCTTACATAATCTCACCATATTTTTTCATATGCATGTCAGATATTGTACACAGTCATGCTGAACATGTAGAGAAAAAGAGAAGAGTTTTGCACGGAAATACAATGTCATGCAGACATCGCTCCATGGTGGGTTCAATGGCAAACCCTCCCCACTCCCCTCCAGATTGTAATCCAGAGGAAGATATCTGTTCTGAGGCGGATTCAGACGCCGCTGACCACTCCTATTTACCCCCCAAGGTGTTTGCTCTACCTTGGCATGATGATGTTAGTCATATCATGCATATGTTGCCTTGCAGTGCCTACTTTTGACATCATATATGTCATCTGCTTAGTTTAGACATGTTCTGTAATGCCACCTGTTTAGTTTCTATATCATATATGGGAATTGTGCAATCTCATGTCTTTTAGCCAGCCATAATATACGTGAAATGTGCAATGCCATCTTGTTTAACCAGGCATCATATATTTGAATGATATCTTGCCCATCCTTTTCTTCATTACATTTCCATTTGTCGACAATGTTTGTACATTAAACTACTCTTCCTGTGAATCAGCCATTTAGGTGGGAGATTGAAAATTTTGGAGTGAAAACAAGGCCTTCAGCGCAGACAGTGCTACCTGTCGAAGCAGATCTCTTGTTGGGTCTCGATAGCTCCTCAGAGATGGATTCAGAGACAGATGACCAGTCCTATTCCCCCACCGAGGTGTATGCTCTAACTTGGCACGGTTATACTGCTCATATCATGCATATGGTGTCTTGCATTGCATAGATTAGACATCATATACACAATATTCAACACCATGTTCTTAGTTCAGACATCATATCTAATGCCCTCTGCTAAGCACATAAATCACATATGTGAATTAAATGATGCGATCCTGATTACTTAGATAACATGTAGGTGAATTATGTCATGCGATCCTATTTAGTTATTCATCATATTTTTGAATTATGTTATGCTATGCTATCCAGTTTAGATAGACATCATATATGTGAAATTATGTCATGCTATCCGTTTTAGTTAAACAATATACATGTCAACTATTTCATGCCCTCTTTTTTCCACACTATCTATTGCATCTGTCTCTCATACAATGTCTGTACATTCAACTATGTTTCCTGTTTATCAGCCATTTGAATTAGAGCGGGTGATGGCAGCATCTAGCGGACTAAAAACACGGTCTTCAAATAAAATAGTGCTACCTCTTGGTGGAGATAGCACCCCGGTTGTACATGCACGAGAACCAGCCCTACCACACATAACCCAAACTCTCGCAGATTGTAACCCTACTGCGATGGGCAGAGAACCAGCTTCACCCAATCTAACCCCAGCAGATAGTAACCCAGTTCCTGTTGACACAGCACCATCTCCACCACAGAGCTCCCAAACAAGAGCAGTTAGTAAGGCAGCTCCAGTGCCCAAAGGGCCAGTACTACCACGGCGAACCCCAACTCCACCAGTTAGTACGCCTATTCCTGTGGAGGAAGCACAACCAGCTAGTCGTAGTTTAGCATCTATCGCATTTGATGTTGTTAAATCGTATGTGCGTATCTTCCCATCTTGGAAATATTATACTGAAGATGAAGGAAAATGCCAGTTGCAGGTGTTTGTCCAGGAGTTATGTGTAAGTAATGTTATTCATGGCAATTACTTTGCTTTGTCCCATACATCCTACCTCCATGATGGTTATAATACAGCAAATTTTCCCATTTTTCTCTATAGAGAAGGACCGATTTGGAAACTCAGGATGAGGTAACCTGTGCTAATACCTCTGCTATCTTCAAGAATGCTTGGTGGCAGTATCGGAATACCTGAAGAAAATGTACTTCACCGGCAAAGAAACTCATCAAATTCCCTTACGTTCTCCTGAGACACATTTACTGGACGATGACTGGGAACGCATTGTTCTGTACTGGTCCCAAACCAAGAATGTGGTAAGGTCTATGAGCTCATTTTCTATTTTTAAGTACTACATTCTTGCGTCTTATTGTACTCTGTTCATGTAGAACAAGTGCCTAAACCTGAAGAACAACTGTTCTAATTTAAGATTCCATTGCTATCATAGTTCAAAAAAGCGCTAGGCGTTAATTGTGTGTTTTGCCACCGCCTTGCGCTTTACTGACCAAAGCGCATGCTTATGCGCAGTTATGCATAGATTAAGCGTAGTTATGCGCAATGCGTTTCGCCAACGCCTAGAGCCTAGGCGCGCCTTTTTTAACTATGATTGCTATCGTGCATACTGCTTTGCTCTTGTATCACTGTATTTACTCATACAAACTTATTTTTAAATTGAATGATCCAATCGAAACTTCAATGGCATAGCAGGTATGTTCACACATGTTTCTTTAACAGGCTTGCTCTTATCAATAGCTCTGCTGATTTCAATTTCAATTGTGTATACAGTTGACTTCTCATATCATGCACATTACTAGCATCACAACAGAGCCAATAGTGTTGTTGTACATGTAGACCCGTGGTACCCATCTGAAATCTTGTTGTGCCGTGTAGTTTCCCACGCTTTGTATTCTTTCACTGCTGCTTTGTCTTGAACTAATATGATTTGAACCGTGTCTCTATTTTGATTTGGCAAGATAATGCAGTGACCATAGGACATAGATATATGTTTGTTTGATGCTTTTATTATGTACTAGTACTTGGCAATAGAAGACTTGGTAGTTTAATCCTGTCCACCTTACTAATGAACCGGTTCACCGAAATGAGTTTCATATACTAGTACATGCTAAACTGTTATGTGTCTGCTTGTTTCTTCTTTTAGAATGCTGACGGAATATTGGAGAAGAGTGCCTTATTAAGCAATGGTAAAGGAGGTAATGCAGATAAGGTTCAGGATAATGACACATCCTTGTTGGTCTCCAACAAAGCTGATAAAACAGTTAAGGAAGACTATCTCGAAGACAGTGAGACAACCCCAAAGTCCTGTCTTGGTTTAGTGTTGGAATTACTGGCCACTACCACTTGCACAAACTATTCAAACTCACTGTCTGAATCAGTTCGGTTTCTTGAGTCTAAACTACAAGCTGAAAGACATCGATCAGTTGTGCTGCGACAAGAAGCGGAAGGACTGCGGAAGTCCCTGGAGGATTCAGATGCATACTTTCTGATGCAACAGCAAGCGTTGGAGGATTTTAGCGCCAAACAGGACAAAGCTAATAAGCTTGCTAAGCTTATTGCCAGCATGGTGGATGCCACGTTTCTTGAGCTCTTATGAAGTTGTTTCAGTTATGCTCTTGTTTTGCTGCCGCGTTTATTTGCACTGGTGGCCAATTTTGACGGCCAGTGTATGTAATATGCTGCTTTCTTCCCTATATTTGCACTGGTGGCGAACTTTGATACCCAGTGGATGTAATATGTGTAATAGCGGTAATAGGTTAGCGTTAATTGCTTGCTTATTTATTTCCTTATTGTCTTGTTTAGTTGTTTGCTTGTAGTCACTGCAGTTCTTTTTCTGTGTTTTTCTAGTGGCCACAATAACCTATTTTTGGAAACTAGGCCAAAATAATCATGGCAACACACTGACTGTTGTAACCATGGCCCTCCTGCGGGCCGTATGATCCATGGGCCTTCTACGGGCCGTAGGATCCATTGGCCTTCTATATGGGCCGTAGGATCCATGGGCCTTCTACGGGCCGTACGATCCATGGGCCTTTTACGGGCCGTAGGATCCATGGGCCTTCTATGGGGTGTATCGTCATTTCGCCAATCATGGGCCGTACTATTCGTGGACAATAACGGGTCGTTTATTGGTCGTATTTGATAACTCTATGAAAACAACCCAACGGGTTTTTTTGACATGAAAACGGCCCAACGTATTAACGGGCCACAAACGGGCCGACTATAACCACGGGCTGAATTTGGCCCACAAGCAGAAAATGACAGTAACGGGCCGTAAGTAACTGAATGCTAGAAATGAGCCCAAGAATAAATGGGCCCTGAGAAGGCCGAAAGATATCATGGGCTGGAAACGGCCCAACGGAATAATGGGCCGTTAATGGGTATAAAGTGATACACTGTTCATTAAGGGCCAGTTTTACCACGGGCCGTTAAGGGGCCGAGGGTTACTAAGGGCCTCATATGGGCCGAAAGACGTCATGGGCCATATATGGGCCGAAAGTTAAAACGGGCTGGAATTATATTGGACGGCCCAGATGACGCTACTGGGCCTAATTCGGATAGGCCGTAAATGGGCCCTGGGATAGCGGGCTATAAATGGGCTATATGCGAACAGGCCGTTAACAGGCTTGCCGTGGGCCGTCCCGCCACCTTTTGACCAAGTCAAACGGGCCGGCCTTTTCACAGGAATGGGCCTCTATTGGGCCGTGCCACGTGTCGGCGTATCATAGGCGCTTTGGGTCCAATGAGTGGATGACATCTGTCCCAACGGTGAGCCGACACGTGTTTCCTCCAGCCAATGATGATTTTACACGTAGAAAATCCCCATTGGTCGGGGCTGTTAACGGGTTATCGGATCCAAAACCGGACCCGATAGCTTAACGGCATTCCGTTATGGTGGATGCCACGTGTCAGTCACCCTTGACGAAAGCACTTCTGTGACGCGCAATTTATCATCATGGAAGTGGACACTTCTGTGATGATAATTTTGGTAATGTCATGGAACACTTCTACGACAGCACAAGTATGACTATCTTGATTCTGTCATAAATTTGTCATGGATGTACATGCATGACAGAAAACGTGACCTACTTTGACAAACACGTATCATCATGGAAGTGTATTTTTTGTAGTGCAAGAGGCAAACAGAGGTCCGCGCCTCCAAGGTATTGCGGACTCATTGCATCATCTGAAGGCAACGCTTGAACCTTGGGGGTCTCGCGAGTTTGGTTGCTTAACTCGCCGAGTCAGACAGTTGCAGAAAAGACTCGACAATCTTCGGTGTCGTTCGGTGGGACGAGGGCCAACGGAGGAGGAAAAAACTGTGGTTCGACAGCTGCGCGAGGCCCTTCACCAGGAGGAGATCTGGCTACGGCAGCGATCTCGTGTTCCTTGGCTGAGAGAAGGCGATCGTAACACTGCATATTTTCAAGCTCAAGCAGCTCAAAGGAAACGTATTAACAGAATACAAGGTTTATGTTGAGCGGATGACTCGGTTTGCGCAAATGAAGAGGAAGATAAGAGCAAGGTTCAAACATTCTATAAGAATTTATATGAATCCCAAGGTTTTATGGATTCAACCAAGCTGCTCACTCATGTTCCAGTTAAGGTCACGGATTACATGAACGTGGAATTAACAAAACCCTATATGGCGGCGGAAGTCAGGGCAGCCTTGTTTCAAATGGCTCCCTCCAAAGCGCCGGGGGTAGACGGCTTCACTGCGGGGTTTTATCAGCGTCACTGGAGCTTAGTAGGTAGGCAGTAACTGCGGCAGTGTTGGATTTTCTTAACGGAGGAGAACTACCAGTGGGTTTGAACGACACTTCCATCACTTTGATTCCCAAGGTACGGCACCCCCAGTTTATATCGCAGTATAGACCCATTGCACTCTGCTCGGTTCTATACAAGATTGCTTCAGAGTGTGTGACGAACCGAATGAGAGCATATATGGATGTGATAATCAGTGAAGAACAAAGCGCGTTCGTCCCTGGACGGCTCATAACTGATAATGTCCTAGTTGCATATGAGAGTGTGCACACAATGAGAAGGCAGAAAAAAGGGAAGAACTATGCTTGTGCAATTAAACTAGACATGATGAAAGCCTACGACCGTGTCGAATGGCATTTTCTTGAGGCTATTCTCACAAAGTTGGGCTTCAACATGGTCTTTGTCCGGCTAATCATGAAGTGTGTATCTTCGGTGCGCTTCTCAGTCCGGGTAAACGGTGAGCTGCTGCCCTTCTTTACACCCTCACGTGGGTTGAGACAAGGACCCGGCGTCACCTTTCCTTTTTCTGCTCTGTGCGGAGGGTTTCTCCTCTTTGCTGAAGTTTTAAAATAATGGGCACATTGACAGAGGTATAAGAGTGAGCTACAGATCGACATGGGTGTCACACTTGCTTTTCGCTGACGACAGCTTGATCTTCGTTAGTGCAACCACCCAAAGTGCAGAGAGATTGAATGACATCCTCGGAATTTACGGGGAAGCATCGGGTCAGTGTGTTAATCGTACTAAGAGTGCTATTTATTTCAGCTCCAACACGCCGGCCCAGCTCAAGCAGCAGCTAAAATCGGTTCTCAACATCGACGTCGAGGCCTTTAGCGAGCGTTACCTGGGGCTGCCCACGGAGGTTGGCCGCATCACAAGCGTTACTTTCAACCACATCGGGGAGAGAGCTCGCGTGAAGATACAGGGATGGTCTGAGAAACTACTTGCATGCGCAGGTCGTGAAACATTGCTGGAATCAGTTGTTCAGGCGATTCCCACGTACTCCATGAGTACATTCTTATTGACAAAGAAGGTGTGCAAGAGTTTGACTTCACCAATGGCCAAATATTTCTGGAGCAGCTCTATTGACAAAAATGTGTTGCATTGGGTTTCCTGGAAGAATTTAGCTACACCAAAGTGCCAAGGTGGTATGGGGTTTCGTGACCCCCATCAGTTCAATCTTGCGCTGCTCGGGAAGCATGGTTGGCGCTTTATGACTAACCCTAATTCTCTTTGCGCAAGAGTAATGAAAGGTCGATACTTTCCTGACACGGATTTCTTGCATGCTTCTGTTCCAAAGTCAGCGTCAGCGACTTGGCGAGCCATCATTGCTGGCAGGGAAGCATTGCAGGCGGGCCTTATCAAGAGAGTTGGAGATGGGAGATCCATTGATGTATGGCGGGACAAATGGATTTCGGGAACCATATCTATGTCACCTTTGCTAAAACCTCCAACCACGCCGATTCAGACAGTTTCCGACCTCATTGATACCGATAACTGGACGTGGAGGCAGGATCTGATTAGGACAACCTTCATCGCCCCGGATGCTGATGCCATTCTTAACATCCCAATCAGAAGGGGAGGAGGAGAGGATTTCTATGCTTGGGCTTTTGAACGATCAGGCAACTACACTGTTAAATCGGCGTACCGCGCTCTAATGACTCAGAACGAGTGCTTTGCTCTAGAGGAAGGGACGGCTACCGGTGCTTCTCGAGATGATAAACAGATGTGGACGGCATTGTGGAAACTCAAAGTGATCCCAAAAGTTCGAGTGTTCTGGTGGAGGGTACTGAGAGGGATCCTACAGGACGAAAGTACTCTAAAGTATCACCATATTGCAGTCTTAGATACTTGTAAAGTTTGTCTGGCAAGGGAGGAGGATCTCATGCATGCACTCATTCAATGTTCCCATGCACGACGTTTCTGGAATGAAGCTTGTGCCTTGTTTGATTTGAGGCTTCCTCGGCTACACCCACGCTCGTGGGCCAGAGACATCCTATGTGGAGACCAGATCAGAGATGAAGATCGAGCAAAGATTATTACCATCATGTGGACGATCTGGCATTCTCGCAATCGGATCAAGCATGGGGAAGAGGGGAGAGACCCAACAGCGGCCATCAGATCGACGAAGGAGGCCCTAGCACTGCTAGAATTACCGCGGAAAGAAACTACACTTCTACCAGGCTTCGGATGGCGGCCACCCGAACCAGGTATGAAGATGGTGCACTCAATGTGGCGGATGGCCGAGGAGGCGCGGGTGGTGTTGCTCACTCCGCGTCAGCGCTACTGGGAGCTTGGTGCAAGCCGTTCGGTGACATTTCAGATCCATTGATTATGGAAGCTTTATCATTGCAAGAAGGAGCGCTTTTTGCAAAACTTCGAGGCATATCGCATGTGATAATGGAGACCGACTGTCAGGAGTTAGTGCAACTCTGGAATTCTCGCCACAATTCACGCTCGATTATGGCTCCTATCCTAGATGAAATAGGAGAGCTAGTTTTTGATGTTTCAGTTTTTGAGATTCAACATGTAAATAGGGCAGCAAATTTACCGGCGCATCTCTGTGCAAAACGTGCATGCACTCTGAATGCGACCGATTGCTGGCTCGAGGAAACCCCTAGCTTCTTGGTGACCAGCCTCTTAGCTGATTGCCGGGAGAACACTTTTGTTGAATAAAGCTCTGTGATTTGCCCGAAAAAAATAAGAATTAGTACGCTTAGTCAGAAAAAACTAGTACACGAAACTGGAACTACGTATCTTTGCATTTTTTTTATTAGGAGAAGAACTGCACTGTTAGTGTTAGAAGAGTATAGACATATCTCTTTTTTTTGCGAGGTGACATATATCTATATTTAGTAGACTATTTTTTTTAACAAGGCAAAAGACTTGCCATTTTCATTGAATAAGAAGAAGGTTTAAGAGTCTTGGCCAAAAGACTAGGTTACAAGCATCACTCTTGCGGTATTATATTACACAAATATTTCGCCCCGGCAAGGCATCACAACGAAGTTTTTGCTTTGACGCGAGTCACAAACACCCCGACCGGAATCGCCGTGCTGCGGAACGCACGCGCATTTCGCTCGTTCCAGATTTCCCAAGAGATAGAAGCATAAGGGGAAGAAGCGCCCTTCGAGATTGTGACCTCCCGGAAGCAATGTTGTGCCACTCCCTAATACGTAGGATGGACATCATGTAAATCGAGCCATGTTTTGATCATTCCCCAGACTCTAACCGTGTAACCACATTGGAAGAGAAGGTGAGCTGCTGATTCTGGCGTTTGTTTGCATAGCGGGCAAGGGTTATAGTTTGGCCAACCCCTGCGCTGAAGCCGGTCAGCCGTCCAAATTCTATTGTTGATGGCCAACCAAGCAAAAAAAATGCATTTGGGAGGAGCCCAATTCTTTCACACCAAAAGAGGCATATCTGAGTCGATAAGGCCAAGAAATTGTGCACGGTACGGCGTCGCCGCCGAATATTGGCCATCATTGGTGAGCTTCCAGGAAATGATGGCCGGATATTGGCCATCATTTGGTAGACTATGATTTGTAGCCATTATCTCCTGCCTTATCTCTAGAAGAGGTTTTTTACACTTCAAGCCTTGTACTCTATACAAACCGTGTGAGAGGCTCAATACAACATCCATCGCATTACGCCAATCTTCCTTTGTGTTCCTCTTACAGTTAGGTTTCATTGTAGGCGCTCTTAACTTTAAACGGTTAAACTTGATATTTTTTTGGCTAATGATGGTATATGTCTCAAGTTCGTTGAAAATGTGTAGTTACAACATGTGATAAACCGCGTGATACAACATGCGCTGAGTGTTGTGGACCGGAAGATGCATTAGTGCAGACGGGTCCGCCTGCACACGACCCACGTCGTGGCGCCGTACGTACGTGCGTGCCGCGAGAGACACAGCTACGTGCGTGCGCGACACAACTCCACGTACGTACGTACGGCTACGGGCACGACTAGGAGAGGAGGAGGAGGAGGAGGCACCGGCCCGACCAACTGGGTGGAGTCCGGCGCCGTTCCCATACTCCCACGCCGGCAGATCCAGCAGACCCCGGGGGTTGGTAATGGTAATGCTGGTATGGGAACGCCGCAACACGTTGCACGGCCTTGCCGAGGCCAAACCTCTGGGTGAAGGAACGTGGCGCCACCGACCGAGCACACGGCTCCGCTCGGCCACCGCCAAACGGCTTTGGGTTTGGGGGGACACGAGGCCGCGATCCAGGCTTGGTCCCTTCTCACCGCCTTGCTGGCCTCCGCCGGCAGATTCTCCTCCGACTCTGGCGGCCCATGGCGCGATGGAGTCGTTGGCATATCCACTGGCACTAGGGGTATCCACACGGCGTGACTTCACAGTGAGGCCACGAGCAGTGTGCACGTGGGGTTGAAAAACGAGGGCCTCCTTAGAAAAACGAGGGCCTCCTTTTCAAAATACTCCACAAAATAAAATAAAAAGTGTATCGGAGGTATTATGGTTTACGAAGCCGACGTATTTATTTATTTATTTATTGATGTCAAACACATCAGAGTATATATTTTTTTGTCCAAAAACCCCAAACAAACTGAGCTGACCAAACGTAGACTGACTGAAAACATTCATGGATAGAATTTATTGATTTACTACGTTGATGTTGAGTGAGCAAGTTTGTGCGATGAGAACTTGTTCCCATGCAATGCAATGCAATGAAAACATCACCCCGACAGATGCAAGGCATAAGACTCAAAAGAAAAAGAAACAGATGCAAGGCATTTTCCTTGAACAAACTAGACAGAACTCCCAGCTGACCAATTTCGCTTCACTACGATTTGAGTCCTCCTGTAAGAGCATTCATGGATACAACACCTGCCCAAAATTATCTGAAGAAGCCGCACAGGCTCCCCACCACACCACCTTCCTCAACTGCTGCCAAAGGATACAATGTTGTTTACACGCTGGTCCGCAAACGTCAGCTCTGCTCTACTACGATCGCCTATGCGTCCGAGCTACAACCGGAGAGACCAAATTGCAAAATCCGTGCTTGGAATAACATCAGATCGAGCTCGAGCTCGAGCTTGAACCGAGCCAGGCCTATCACAGTCCACAACTAAATCCATCTAAAAGAATCTGAACCTCATCTAAGTAGGAAGAAAATTGAGGAGCATGTTATAAACAAGTTAAGTTATTATTTCATCTCACAAGGAACACAAAACCAGAAACATTACAAATCCCCCACTGTGTTGAGATATACCGCCTACAGCCGAACCAATCACCCAAATGAATTAACTTACACAGATGGAATACATACAGACGAGGCGCCCTCCAAAACACCACTGACCTTTTCTGGTATCTATCTTCAGCTCCCGGAGGACGTTGTCGGTACCTTGAAACAGTCGATGTTGCGCAACCTCACAGCCTTCATCATCCCTCCAAAGCTGTAAACAAACAACCATTTGATCATATTAGTCAACACATATACAGCATGTCTTGAAAAGGAACTATCTGGTACATCGTGAAGGGTAAACGTACCGGTCGACGCTTTTCCTTGGCCTATCGGGCTGATCAACACTGGCTCGTGGTCTGTCAGGATTATCTACACTCTTTCTGCTTTTGTCCCTCCTATCTGTACTGCCCCTCGGTTTATCTCTACGATCTGTGCTCTTTCTATGATCGATGCTTGGCCTTGTTTTCTCCCTATGGTCTACGCTTTTCCTTGGCTCCTCTGTACCTTCAGGCTCTGTTTGGGTACGATCTGATGCACCTGAGCTCTCTGGGGATTCATCACTTGGGGCTGGCAGTTTCTCTATGGCTCCAACAAACTTTTTTAGATGTTTAATGTATTCTGGATAGAGTTCCAAATTACAGTGGTTTCCTCCTTTGACCCACAGAGGCTCGTACTTTACTTTAGCGAGTTCCCACAATGCCCTCCCATGAGAACAGTCGACGACTTCATCAGCTGTACCCTGAAAGAAGAGATTGTATTAGTATCACAAAAATGTGAAAAGAGGTGTTGCGGTTACTCAGTCAGCTTTCGGTCTTCTACAAAAGAATACTTCTGTATCATCTTTCTTGTTCTACATCTTGACTAGAATTAATAGCAAAATTTATGAATAATTTGTTAAAGCAACAATGCCACGGCAATAGTATACAAAATCAACTCATGGTAAAGCTATGCCAGCTAATGGAATAATTGTCACGTGTTTACATAGTATGCTATATCGATTACCATTTCTCTTTCTCAGTGAACCTGGAGACTTTTGATTGCATTACCATTATAGAGACTTTGGCAAGAAATACAGTGATGGCCCTATGCTCATATTCACATGAGCTAGCAGGTTCTCAAAAGTCAAAATTCTAGCCATTCCCAAAGGCAACAGTTGGATGATTGATACTGTACTTTGCCGTAATCCTATTATGTGATTAATAAACAACCAAATAGCCATTTGTAGACATCTTAAATAATTAAACCTGCTTGATATTTTCTCCACTAGTTACTAATCAACATGTCCTCATGTACAAGTTCACCTATGTAACATTACTAGAATGCAAATGTGTTCCCGTGCATGAATGGGCAGACAGGGGCATGAGAATGCTAAAGAAAATGTCTAGGCGGATAACACATATGCCCTGAACATAAAGTCAAAACTGTGTATAAGATTAAGGAGGAAAGGACACTCACATGAATCACTAGAACAGGGCAACTGACTTGTGGAATTTTGTCGATGTTCTGCAGATACAAGACAAATCAGATGCAGGTAAGTACAAAAAAGGACTGAAGAAATGTAAATTAGTTACCTTATATATGTCAAACCAGTATGTATGTTTTACAGGATACATCACTCTTAAGCCAGACAAAATTGGACTATGTACAACAACTGCTCTCAAACGAGGCAAACGTGAAGCCAAATCCAAAGTAGGACCACTCCCCACTGATTGGCCATAAAGAATGATATTTTCCTCAGAGGCTGCATAGGTTTCTATGAGACATCTGTAAACGGCCTCTATATCAGCATATGTGTTTTGCTCACTGGGCTGCCATAATAGATAAGAATAAATGATTAGTATTATGCACACTGAGGAGAACAGAAGCCAAAAAAAGAAAAAGAGAAAATATGTATACCTTTCCAGAAGATTGTCCATAACCAGAGTAGTCATAGCTGCAAAGGAAAGAAAGAACAAAAATATGTTAGTGTTTCGCCAAAATAATCCCAAGAGACATAAGAGAGGTTCATCCAGCGATTCCCATTGTGAAAATAGGTTTCTTCATCGGATGCATCCTGTTAATTGGGGGGCAGCCCGGTGCACGTAGCTCCCGCTTGCGCAGGGTCCGGGGAAGGGTCCGACCACTATCTTCCAAGGTACTATATCACAGGATGATGAAAGAGTGGCGGCAACATGCAACCATGTAAACTGGCAAGGAACGCGACTGAAAATGCTATAAAAAAGTGACATATTAATTGGGAAACTAATCAATATAGTGGCTTGTATTGGTGTTGAAAGTTTCCTTTCCTTCTAGACACTTTCCGTTTTTAGTCATCTCAATATATATTTTCACTTTCGTGGAAAATTTGAAAGGAAGAAGATAGCATAACTAAATAAGCAATCGGAGGATCAGTTTGCTATGTTGCATTTATAGAAGGCCTTGTATCACTACTAATTAGCATGGAGGGCAGCTGAGGCGTAGCCTCATAGCTTATTTATGACCTTTGCAATTATAGAACGCTGAGTTTGTAGCGATCATGGTTCATCCACACTTTCCACCTCCCTCTTACACATTTCCAGGAACGCTCTAACAGAAACAGCAATTAGACTAACTTAATTACAATGAACAATCCCGACAGTTCAACTTCAATACGATGAAGATCTTCCTTTGAAACTAACCTCCATCACAAAATCTCTAGCTCGAATAGAGGTCACAAAAGAAGCTTGGCCCGGCAAGGCTATGGAACCAAGGGAACTGTATAGGGCTGCAGCCGAGCACAAACATGGAGGCATGGCGCCGTCCTGCGCAAAGCTTGGCTGAGCGCAGCAGCATAGCCAAGAGGGCAAAGAAAGCTAAGCACGACAACACAAGTTCCACGTGCTGGGGAAGGGGGGGGGGGGTATATTTTTTTTAAACCGTAATAAAGCAAGGGTATTTAGGCATATAGAGTAAATGGAACAGTAGTGTTCACTGTATCTAATCTGGGCATTGAAACCACAGGGGTCATGTCTGGAGTCATCTGTGATGTTGAAGTTATATTAGTAATAATGTAAACGCTCAACATTTTTAAAATGCCTTGCGCCAAAACTAGTGGCCCCATAAAGGACAAAAGTGCGTTCAGAGAACAGACATATAACACAAAGATTAACTAAATATGATAATGTTATAACCATGCTAGGTAAAGAACAAAAATCTTGATTTAATAAAAGCAATGAAGGACAAGACAATCACTCCACCAAAGAATTTTTAAATTTGCTAGAGTTTCTACATCAACTGAATGAATCAACGGTTCTCTCATCAGAAACTCAAACCTCTCTTCATCAACAGATTCATTATACTAAACCTACCTAGCTAATATTCTCCATCCAATGCATAGGAATCAACGGGCTAAAACTCCAACGAAAGAAGAAATTGAACCCAAAAAATGGATATATTTAAACAACAGTTAGGAAGATGACAACATTGATCGCTTATTTTGGTATTTACGCTTTTATGAGGGCTGTGGACCGGACACGTGTGCTTGCATAATAATGTTCTGGAAAGCTTCATTAAGTATTGATTTCCCGCTTTTTCCTTACTAGACTCTATTAGTGAAATGTTCTAAAAGTGGTAGCATGTAACACCTAATCTGAACAAATCCATCAAATTTTGGCCAAAAATAGTAACTAATAAAAATCAGGTCTTGGGCCACCTCATAAAATCACATGAATCATGGATTATCCAATCACGGAAAGGCGCTTTTAATCCAAATATCCCCCTTACTACCCAAGACTGAACAACCTCCAGATACTTCTCACGGCCACCTAAAGCAAGCATTCCAACAATCTACAAAAACCACAAAATAACTCACAATTTGGTAGTAGTTTATTCTGTGATAAGAATATGAGGAAGAACAAAATAACTAGACACCCATTAGCAGACGTATCAGTGACAAATGCCGCATCACAAGCCAAGATGAAGCCAAGCACCAGCATACATGAGAATGAACGCACAGATTAGTACTAATTGGTTTAATTTAGACTACAGCTAGCAAATCCAACACCAGAGAGCACGGCCCCAGTACCAAAACCTGAACCCAATCACGCAATACCAGAAGAGAAGTTGGCATTTTTCGTCCAATCCAAGAAGCGACCATCCTACTGACACGCAATCCGAATATTTCCACCGGGGAATACCACTTGCGTTCTTAAAGCCCGGTAAAAAGCGTAGCTTTGATCCAGAGAAACGCGGCCTGGGAGATCCAGGGTTAGTGCCCGAATCCAGAACCACGGCGCCCCCAATCTAAAGTCTAACCCAACCCGATCCAGCGTGCGTGCGTACCCCATGAGGTTGACGTTGAGGTGCGCGCTGAGCTCGACGAAGAGCTCGTACATCTGGCCCAGGTCGGCGGCGTTGCCGTGGGAGTAGAGCAGCGTGAGCTTGGCGCCGGTCTGGCGCGCGTACATGGCGACCACGTCCGTGCCCCGCTTGGTCCGCAGCCGCCGCGCCTCCACGTTGGCCCTCCGCGGCACACCCGTGAGCTCCACCACCACGCTCCCCTCCTTCCCCTTGGCCTCCCCGGCCGCCGCCCCGGCGGCATCGGGCGGCGGCAGGGGCTGGATGCCGTAGGACGGCGGGCTGGGCGGGAAGAAGGCGAAGCGGGCCGCGACCGTCGAGGTGACGCCGCCCATCCCCGCGGGGAGGTCTAGGGCTATGGCTCGGGTGAGGGCGAGGGGGGAGACGGCGAGAGGGGAAGGGGGACGACGATGAGTAGAGGATGAGGAAGAGGAGCGCGTCGGGTCAGGCGTTTCCGTTGCGCTGGAAGGGAAAGGGGGAGGAGGAGCTGGAAGAGTGAGGAGGGATTTGTGGTCTGGGTGGTTAAGCTCTTGTGGTTTTGCACAACAGGGATTACCGGCCTGAGTTGAGTAGACTGTGGTAGTTGCTGAAAGTTACTACTGGAACAGATTTCCAACAAATCCTTACTAAAAAAAGAGTGTTACAAAACTGAAAATGCTAAGATTATTTTCCACGGTTTTGGCTATTCTTTCACGGTTGACTTTAAAATAAGAAGTTCAGCACAGTGTGGTTTAGTAGCCACACACTAATTAGACTTCCCCGCTCTGGGTAGTATCATAAGTTAATAGTATTATAGTATTGTCATACATGACAAGTAATACCATATTATTTATTATGATACAGTATCATAATATATACCCAACTCTTTTTTTATTTAGTTATGTGATATCTTATAGAAATGCTTAGGTTGGTCACAATGAAAGTGTCATATGTAGTATCATGCATGGCAACTAGGCATTTTGCTGAGGCGGCACACAATAAAATGAGAAAAGAGAGGATTGAGTGTCATGAAGTGTGTCATATTAGATGATGTACTAGTATGTGTCATGCATCATAATAAATTAAGTCACTGTAATACTATCAGGTTATGATACTATGCACTGTGAAGATAGTATCATGACATTAGTATCATATGATACTAGAATATGATGCTTCCTATCGTGATCAGCCTTAGCTTGCATGCATGGTACTAGATATAATACTCCACTGCGGGAGGTCTAAGCCTAAAAGAAAAGTTGTCGGTGTAAATGATTGAAAATACGATGAGCAACCTCAGACAATATTCACATACCACTTATATACATTGAGATTCACAAGACATTTTTGTCTGAGCTATAAAATAACTATTTGGCACAAATGGTGGAAAATTCAGCACTAGCATTACAGTCCACCAAAAACGATTGGTACAGTAGCGTCTCGGTCTCAGCTCCTGAAGCCTTAATCATAAGGCACCACACTATAGACGCCCTCTCCGTAAAAGACGAGCCTACTGGAAGGGCCCACTGCCCCCTTTCATGACTCGTGCTCTCTTTTCTTCCGCAATCGATGCGAGACTAAACTCAACCTAGAAAAATAGCGTAAGATCAAAACTGAGAGCATATTTGAACTACTTTTACTTCCTTTTATCACATATATACAGTTAGATATAGCGAAGTTGTGAGCATATTTGAACTATTTTTACTACCTTCTATCACATATACAGTGTATATATTTGTAGTTTAGTTTTAAACACATTCATTGTATCAGTTATGCTGGGAGACCACATCATACTGCCTCTGTTCCAAGATAATTGAAGTTCTTGGTTTGCCATGTGTCAAACTTGTTTAACTTTGATCAAGTGTATAAAAAAAATGTATCTAGCTCTCGTCTAGATGAAAAACAAATATGTCTCATCTAACTCCTACGCCGTTCGATTTTACACGAAGATTCATATGAATTTTTTTCCCTTTGGTTAATCAAGTAGTGTAGGAGTTGGATGAGATTTTGTTAGTTCTCATCTACTAGATGATAATTTTAATTAGTGAATCTAAAAAAACATTTTAACATAAAAAAAACATCACATTGGTCTCATGAGATTCTTTATAAAAATATATTTTTCATACCATGTGTATTTGGTTTATTTCGGATCTTTCTTAATCTTCAAAAAGAACTAAATCTTGAGTAACAGAAGCAGAGGCAGAAGAATGCCTTCTGTAGATCTTGGCACATTTTTCATACTGTGTGTATTTGGTCACATAGTTAGTCTTGAGCTAGTTTGACTTGGGACAAAATTAGAACTTGGGTTGTTTTGGAACGGAGGGAGTGTTGAACTATTTTTTGTTATGGTTCGTTGGTGAGATCGCCTCTTCTTCCTAGTACCAGCTATAACAATGATGATGAAGATCAAGGTTCACATGTGTCCGTATCAACCACCGTTGCTCCCACGGACCATAAGAAGGCCAGACATCTCTCTTTCTTCCACTAGGAAAAGAAAAGAAAAGCAAATTAGTCATGGCCTGACACTCTGATCAATAACGCAATTATGCAAAGGTCGAGGGGCCAATCCAGCAACAAACCCGGAGGAGTGCGCTGGATAGGATGGGAAGGCAGCTCCGGGCCATGGCCCGTGGCCGGTGGTGGGGACGCCATTATTTCCGGCGAGAGGAGGAGATATGCTTATCTTTCGCTCACGGCTAGCCGCCTAGCCCACCATTAACTGGATTCCCACCCTTCCCCTGACCAGCGGGCCACGGCTGCGCATGGGCCCACCGTAAGCGTTAGTAAGTAAAAGGCTCTCTCGAGTACTGACCTTTTCTTTTTGAATGAACGAACTCGTCGAGTGTTGACTTGGCTACCCTCGATTTTCTTTGGTTTTATTTGACGGGAACTCACGTCAATCGTTTTCCTAACTTTACCTTGTTATTAATAACTTCTCCGGCGGGCAAATGTCGTTTTACAAGGAGAAAAGGTCTCGTCTGTTTGTGAAGGAGAAACTAAACCTGCTTTAGAGTAATTTATTTATTTACTATACTATACTTCGTCTTTGACATTCTGGCAGATCAGATGCAGTGACGCGAGCCCACGATCAAGGGGTTACCGGTGTGAATGATAGAGGAAAACTTTTTCTTGTCCAAGATGGAACCTTGTACTGTAGTAGTTATATTTCATGGTGGACTTTTGCCCTTCGGGGTAGGTGCTGCTGATGTGGGGATTTTGGTGTTGTTCATGGCGTAAACATGCTGTGCTATTCCATCCAAACCTTGGCATCAGCTTTGCGATTAATAAACTCGGTGACAGTGGAGTGTAGGAAACTCCACCCGACAGCTAGCTGGGCGGCCAGGTTACCTCGTTTCAATGGCTCAAGGCGTTGACCGGCACAATTTAACGTCATCACCACACATTGAAAAATCACAATCTGACTCTACCCAACGCCAAGTACTCCCTCCGTTTCTAAATATAAGTCTTTTTAAACATTTCAAATGGACTACAACATACGGATGTATGTAGACATATTTTAGAATATATATTCACTCATTTTGCTCCGTATGCAGTCATTTGTTGGGATGTCTGAAAAGACTTATATTTAGAAACGGAGAGAGTACTATGCTATAGTACGATAGTAGCATATCTTCACTTCCAACCATTTTTATTTTCTGCATCACCTTCCAAATGTTTTATCCAATGAAGCTCTTTATTCAAAGCTGCATCTACAGACATATAGTACTCCCTCTGGTCCTTTTCACACCGTGTATTAGATTTGTGTCAAGTCAAATGTTGATACGCATGCTCGTGCGTATTCTAGAATTTTTTTGCAAAGTTTGACTAAATTTATATTTAAAAAATTATATACTACGAAACTATATTTCATAAAACATTGATTTGGCATTTTGAATGTTGATACTTGTTTCTATATGAAAGTTTGGTTAAAGTAGAGATACTTTAACTTTGAAGAAAACTTATGTGCAGACTAAAAAGGACCGGAGAGTGAGTACTACGGTTTGGGTACCAAATTGTCATGATTCATTTATTTTTTGAAAAGATTATACATATGAACCTGTGTAAGAAATTTGGTGTCAGTCAAGTCCATGATCGCAGCTGCAATGATAAGAGGCATGCATGATGCCAAGTCGCATGTGAAAACGTTACAGACCAAGAAATTCAGTGGCAGAGGCTTCAACTCCTCTGTCACCACATGTCATCTGTCATTGACCAGTCCTTACGAGATCGGTTCCATGAATTGAAAATTCGCGGGAATCTTTGTAACACTAACGTGCAGAGGAGAATGCCAATCCAGCCATCAGAGCTGCACGGCAGAGGCAGGTTCATTGCACAAATACTTGAGGTAAAACTGCTGCATGATGAAGCTCCGCGGCTATGATCTCATTCGTTTCATGGCATGAACGGAAAGTGGGGACAATCTTACAGCGCTGTGCATTATAGCAAAGATAGTACTGTATCAACAAGTACCTGGAAGTAACACCACGACTTGGCCATTCAGTGACACTACAAGTACAACAATGGTGGAAACATTAGGACTAGAGTGTTAAGTTTCCCATCCAAACGTGTTTGGCTACTAGAGATATGCTCAATTATTGTAGAGAATACAGAAGATGATAGGGGTGATATACAACATGCTTGGGAGACGAATCATTGTGTGGGAGCAATGTGATATGCGGACTTCACTTTCTTCTCCAAGAGGGAGACATGCTTATCAAGCATGGACACCACTGCCTCAAACTCACTCACCTGCTGGTCTATCGCGTCGATCTGTGTTGTGTACTCGTCAAACCGTTGGTTTTTCTCGTTCAGCTGTTCTACAAAGACCCGCAGACCGGATGCAACATCTCCGTGGTTACTGTACTCCTCTGTCACGCGTTGGTTCATCTTTTCAAGCAGCGAGAGCTGGTTGTTGGTTCCCTGAAAAGGATGTGACATCTTAAGGGAAAAATAAATGCTGACGAATCACAAATGTTGATAACAACAAATGCCAGTAACCCTGCCGATAAAGGTTAGCAACGGACAGTTAACCATTTTTGTTTTTTGAAATACAACCTAGAAAACCAAATCTAAAGTTGTATTAAATCTGTCACATTTCACTGAAGATTCAGATTAAGAAAATATTAACCATCTCTTAACCTTCAATGAATCTACATGGTTTGGTGAGGTTATTTACAATACATTTAATTACCCTTAGCTACCAAAGCACTTTCCGTCAAAACTAGACTAGAAGTACACCATTTATTGCTCAAATCAAAATAACGCTTTGTTGGCAAACATGAAAATAATCTCACTGTATGAGTAGTAGTACAGTACCGGAAAGCTGTTTGGTACACGGCATAGCACAAACACAAAACCAAGTGGATGGCCTCTATTTGTGCAAAGGCCTGTCAATGTCAATACCATTTATCTACTTCTCTCCTTTTGATTAAGTAAGCAAATCAATGTTCTGTGACTTATGCTGCCAATCTGAATTCATGCACTTCAGCGATGCCTTATCATGTTAGACGAAGCAATGCCTATACAAATGTGTCATCTGTGAGCTACAAAAGTGTAGTGTCTAAATTGTGATGCATTTTTGGCCCCTGAAGAAGTACTCAATCCCTCAAGAAACAAAGAACCGAGCACAGACCGCATAGCCTAGGCTACAAATTCTGAACACAGAGCCATTTCAGATCACAATAAAGCCAACCGAGTTTTGCGCCTTCAAGCATAAATGAGAAATAACCTGGAAATGGATGCACTAAAGCACATTGCGTAGCAATTACTGGTGTCCAGATAATGCAACGGACAGGTATTCATTTTGGCGTACCAACTCAATGGTAGAAAATACACTTTAACACTACATGATCAGTGATTGCTTTCCTCTGCTATTACCAGTCCTTCGAACCGAGGCATCGGAAACCAAATGGGGGCAAATGTTAACGAAGCCCCCGTGAGCAAACCAGATCCAGAAAATACCTAGACAATCCGTGCACCAGTCCAAGCTACGAAATCTGAACGAACGACCACGGGCTCTGCGGCGCTAGGGTTATGGCACGATTTTTTTATCGCGTTAGCTAATCATCAAATCAACACCAAACAGTTGGGTGCGGAATCAAATCGCTCTTCTTTTCGTCCGTTTGCACACGACAGCTGAGATCGGGGGACCTCGAGAAGGCCGTGATTTGCCGTCTAAAGCTTGGAGATGCCGCGGGGGTTGTGAGGGGGGGCTCGAGTGTGGCGCACGAACCTGGAGCTCGCCGCGGACCATGAGGGAGACGTTGGTGAAGAGCTCGGACAGCGAGTCGGCGAGCTCGTCTCTCTGCCCTGCCGCCGCCTCCTCCTTCGCTGGAGTCGCCATCGCCGGCGCTTCCTCCCGCTCCCGCCGTACACCTGTCTCGGAGTAGGAATCGGGCTTGGGCTCGTTCGCCTGTCTGCTCTCTGCTGAGAACTTCTCTGTTTGCAGTTTGCTGGGCTGTCATGATGGGGCCCAATATCAAAAGGAAGGCCTCCTTTGCTTGGATAGAATAAGAAAATTTGGGAAATCAGATGACATGTATGACAATACCTATAGGCTATAGAGATGTCGTTTGATTCATAACATGAGATTTGTTATATTAGGTCTGAGCTAAACATTTCTTTCCTTGAACTGGAATGGTAGAAACCAATTCTAGATAGGAATAGCAATCCATTCTTGAAACCAAAGGGTCCTAAAAAAATACATTCTCCTGTAAAAATCTTATCCTATAGCATTACTATAAAATTCCTGCAAACCAAAGGAGACCTAAGCGTTTTTATTGACCGAATTGCTGTTTAGAGGCCACATCACAAACTGTTTCACAATATTCCTCAAAGAAAAATGTTGACAGTTATGATTTTTAGTATCTTCAATACACAACCTATTTTAATTGTGCGGTGAGCACGACAACCTATTTGTATATGTTATTGGGGTAAACTTTTTGGCATTATGTTTCTACTAATGTGAATTGTCTGATTGTGCGCTATGGTAAACGGTGCCTTCTAGGATTGCACATTCAGACTATGTATCATTTTTCATTTTCTACAAAATTAAGGGTGTGAAGTGTGGTGATTGGACACCATTGATAGCACGCAACACACTACATGTCACATTTTCAAAACATGAGAAAAAACAATAAAAAGGGTAAGTCAAAGTTTCTCTACCTAATGGGACTGTAGAAGATCCTGACCCCTACTTGTGGCCACAAGAGAAGACACAACCACGATAGTCGTGCCTAGGTTTGCAGCTCGATGTTCGCCTTTTTCACGGGTGAGAAAAACATCGGTGCAAATGTACATGATTGTACATGATATATCCACAACAATGTCTCCCCCTAGAATATGGTTAAGTTCATTGCATATAAAGAGCTTTCTCAAACATCCATTTCAAGATGATCGAATATTAACATGTACATAACCCCAAAAGGTAAATAAAAATCTTGTTCTTGCCAATAAATACAAACACCTGCGACCAGATCACAAATTGCTCATCTAGATGCTGAGCCGGATTACATGTTCAAGAAACTAGACAAATGCAGCAAACAAAATCCTCTCACGTGTCCAAAACAAAAATTAGTGGCCACCATGAAATCACATTGCTTGACTGCGCAATATACTAACTAAAGCTCAATAATCACTCCGAATTGTGCATGTGTATTGGACTTATTCCCTTGGAGTATGGAGGCATGGAGCAGACTAGGCCTCCACCTTCCTGTAGAAGATGCTCATCGCATCGCTGTACAGGGCCACTGAATTGGAGAGCACAGCAAGCACAATCATGGTTACAGCTAAAACCTTGTCGCGCTTGGTTGCAATCCCATAAGAATCCCTGAAGAAACAACGAGCAGAATAAAGTTATCGAACACATAAACCAAAAGGATACCTACAAACATCGGGCACGCATCACGCAAACAGAATGCTGATTACCTGAGTATGATCATGGCAGGAAAGATGAAACCAATCAGGACAGCAGCTGTAGCACCAGTGAACTGGAACGCATCCCAGATGCTTGGTATGAAGTTGGCAGCAAGATAAATCACAACAAGGAGTGAGACGGTGATAATGGTAAACCTTCGGTTGTCATGAGAAATGTGCCTTGAGGTGGGGAAGAGGAGTCCATCCAGGTTGAGCCTAAGGGCAAAGAAGACTATAGGGAAAACGAGCATGACATGGACTACATAGCTCACTCTAACTATATCATTGAAGACAGAGCTGAATGGAATATGAAGGTCGGAGTCAAAATTGGCGAGCACATCGGAGAGGGTACCCTCGCCAAAGAGGAGATATGCAAAGAAGCTTGTTGCAACATAAACACTTGAACAGAGAGCCAGTGAAGTTCGCACAATTGGCTTAGTCTGACTTCTATCTTCCAGCTCGTTATCAATGCTGTGAACTGTCCAATCATGAAAAACAGATGTTTTAGATCTCATTGAAATGAACAACAGCAAGAGCAAACCAAGTATGAAGTAGGAGACACACCATTGTAGTGGCAAATGTAGGCAGTGACAAGAACCGGCACAGCTGTAAAGAGTTCCCAGATGGAATTGATTTCATGTATCTCAGGGAAGAGTTTGGGAATCTCCGCGGTCCCTTCTATCAGTCTGAGAATAGCAATTCCAGCAGTGATGACAACAAAAACCACAGCAAGGGCAACTGAAAGAGCAGATGTGTATCTCAATGAATCTGCGGCCAAAGATGCCCCGTTAGTATTTAAGTTCAGATACCATAAAAGAAATAGCAAAATGGACCTCTTTCTTCAATGCAAAACAAACTTACCCAATCGCTTAAAGCTCACCAATGGAGCAAACACAAAAATAGTTGTGGCAAGGAGAACAACTGGACGAGAATTCCACAAATGAGGACCAAACCACCCCTCAAAGATACCCCGGTGATGAACACCAGTTGTAGATGTTCCTGATAGCACATCACCTGGAAAAAGATGAACAGGCAGTATGAACAATAGTTTGAGGCGAATTGCATGGTCCAAATAAGGACCCAACTATTTCCTAAAACAAGAGAGAGCATTTTTTGCATTTATTTCGATGCGCCATCTAATACATCACTTGGAAAGACATAGGAGCATATAGGTTAGTGGAGATTTTTTTAGGGAGGTCGATCAGACTTGAGTATTATGGGAAACGGAAACCCAACATCAATGAAAAGACCTATGTTAATAATCCAGCCGCAGTGAACCAAATAAGTGTTGTAACAAAGACATGTATCAGTGTTCACTATGAGTAATTAATTTATAAGTTATTACTTAGCTTCCAAGGATTCCATATTATGCAATTTAGCAACTACAAATATAGCACCTGAACGTATACTGCCAATTACATTACAACTCTTGATGATAAGTAGGCATAACAGAAAAGGGTCGTGTCGCAGGCATACTGATGATAATCATGTATACAATCATGACGCCAATGTTGTTTATGACCACAGATGCTTGCAGCACAATCCTCCCCCATTGACCAAAAGAGTCACCCATCAGCCAGCCATAGGATGTAATCTTGGCCTGGTGGCTGCACCTGACCATCATGTCAATTGATGCCTCAGTGAGCAATGCCACAAGGATGATCATCAAAATACCAGGGATAATGCCTAGCATCTTGATACTTGCAGGCAGGGCCATAATTCCAGCCCCCACAATGGTTGTCGACAGATTGAAAACTGCACCCGAGAAAGACGCTCCATTGAACTCATGGATCCCATCTTCCTCTTCCGCCTTGAGCGGGAGAAGTGGCGTGGTCTCATCCCTCTTTTCCTTGTGTGCAGACTGGTTTTCACTAGGTGATGCATCCCCAATCCCCATTTGTTTCAAGTACTTTCAACCTCCTGTATGTGCAAATTTCAATTAGGACAACAGACAGATTTCATCTTGAATCTGAATTTCTTTTGAAATATACTTCAGGTGGGGGTGTCTTTTCTCCCCAGTGACCATTTCAAAAAAGAACTTAAATCTGAATTCCCGTCTTTCGATTACATTTTCCAATCCATCATCTGTAGAGGTATCTACCTTGTCATGAATCAAGAAAGCAGAATCCGAGTTTCATTTATCTTGGGGAAATGGTGATGGTGATTATTCAGGAAAGAACAAAGCTTTCAAGTTACAACTAACTATATTTGACAGACACTTGGACATGATGCACAGAATCTTAACTTGATGACAACCAAGAAAGGAAACCAGATAAAGCAAAGCGTCATTTCCGGTAGAACACATGCAGTATCATTCCTTATTCAATTATTATAAGATGTTGGTTACAAGAATGGACAAACATTCAGCGCAACGTCTAAATCTTGGAATTTCGCCCAAATCCAAGACAAACTTCTCCAGGGCATATCCCAATCAGATCAGACAACTCGAATGGGGACAAAACCCCAGACGAAGCTAACCCAATCCTACCACCATGGAAAGAAAAACAAGCGCCAGAGAGTAGCATGTCAATCTCATACCTCTACAGAATCCCAACAGTCGCTCGGCCAACAACCCGAACACGAAGAGAGCGGAGACGAAGAAAATCGCGGGAGAAGACTTTGGCGGGTGCGCGCGCGTGTAGACGGAGTTGTCCCTCCGCCTCCCACCCACGGCGGCCTTGTTATATAGGCGAATGCCGCGTGCGGTGCGGTGCCGCGCCTCCGCTTATCCAAGAACCGGACGCGTTCCTTGCCTTCCTGGTCGCCGCGAGCGCCGGTCCCTTTCCACGGAAAGGGAGGAAGGAAAGCAATTAATTCCCTCCGGATTGCGTCCCTGCCTTGCCTTCCGCAGTCGATCTTTGCTTCCTCTTACTTGCCAGATTAGTTTAGTCTTTGGCCGGTTGCTTGCTGCCTCGCCATTCCTTATCCGCGGCGTCGGCGAGATGACAAAAAACGGCGAGGCGTGCGGGTGGGCGACTGGCCGGTGGCAGTGGCACCGCGAGCGAGCAAGACGACGAGGAGGATGATGGCTGGAATGGAGATGCGCTGGCGAGATATTTTTTGTCCACGAGTGGATGAGAGTGACGGATCTATGCTTTCTACTCGCCGATGGGTGCGGTAGATTCTGCCGGGTTTGTTACAGGGGGGTGATTAAGTTATTTTTTTTACTTAGCTGCTTTGGATTAGGTGCTTGGATGAGTGACTGAGACCAAGCGCTGGCTTTGTTATGCTAGATTCGAGCTCGAAAAATAGTACTTCCGACCACGGCTTGGCGAAAGTTGGTTCAGAACTCGTAGACTATTTAAAACACACAATAAGAGAATGTGAAGCAGAGGGAAGAAGAAGGGATCGGCGCATGGCCGATGGAAGGATGAGAATGCACTGTGGATAAACGAGTTAGGCCACAGCTAGCCAAGTCCACCATGATTAGTGGGGTGATTAGTGCAATTGTATATTTGATTGACATGTTCTACACGTTTGTATCACTACAAAAATAACAAACAACGTTGTTGAATTTTCAGATTTTTGCGTCTATGGGGCAGGTCAAACCATTCTACGAGTATTCATGGATATTATTATGTTGATGCCAATTACTTCATCGTTTCTCAATGTTCATACCGTAAAAAGATTACATGATAAACATGCTAGGTACTCCCTCCATTCCTAAATATTTGTCTTTTTAGAAATTTGAACAAGTGACTACATACAGAGCAATAAGTGAATGTATACTCTAAAATACGTCTATATACATCCGCATGTGGCAGTTCATTTAAAATCTCTAAAAAGACAAATATTTAGGAACGGAGAGAGTAGGAGTAGCATTCAACATAAAAATTACTGTTTTTATTATTTATCTAATCGAGGACGAACAGAAATTAAGCTTGGGATGATGATACGTCTTCAAAATATCTATAATTTTTTATGGTTTCATGCTATTATATTATCAATCTTATATACTTTATATACAATTTTATATCATTTTTGAGAACTAACCTATCTATAACACCTAAATAGTTCACCCCATTATCTTATTTTTCTTAACATGCAGTCTATCCACCTAATCACACATGCCCCACAATGACACACAAACACATGCAGCATGCCACATCATAGTTTTTATTTTTCTGTTTAACCACTAAATGATCTCTTATTTTTGAGTTAGCTGCAGCTGGCTAATGAAACGCACAAGCAATACTACTTCCAATGGAGTACTAGCAGCTTTATTTTTCATTAGTGGTTTAGTTTTCAATGTAGGAACCGAGCACTTATTTTCAATTAATTAATATATATTCCGTTTTCAACCATAAGAGCGAACAGCCTCTCCTTTAAAACAAAAAAGCATGGCATCTCGATCTCCCACAAATATCACGCGGCGTCCTCTCTCGCTCCGGGAATTTTGCGGGCTGCCGACTGCGTTGTAGGATCGAAAGTATGTCGAGAGGGGGTGATTAGACTACTTGATCAAATAAAAACTTTCCATTTTCTCAATTTTAGTTGTGGTCAAGTTTTAGCAACTATACCAAGTCAAATACACCCTACACATGCAAGTCTAAGAGGTGTGCAGTGAAAGTAAAGACTTTGCATATGAACATAAAGAAGGGATTGGAGATTTCAAACGCAATGAAGACACGATGATTTTTGGCGTGGTTCCGATAGATGATGCTATCGTACGTCGACGTTGACGGAGACTTCAACCCACGGAGGGTAACAGTTGCGTGAGTCCACGGAGGGCTCCATCCATGAAGGGTCCATGAAGAAGCAACCTTGTCTATTCCACCATGGCTTACGTCCACGAAGGACTAGCCTCACTTGCGTAGATCTTCACAAAGTAGGCGATCTCCTTGCCCTTACAAACTCCTTGGTTCAACTCCACATGATATTGAAGGCTCTCAAGTGACACCTAACCAATCTAGAAGACACCACTCTTCAAAAGGTAATAGATGTTGTGTTAGTGATGAACTCCTTGCACTTGTGTTTCAAATGATAGTCTCCTCAACACTCAATCTATCTCTCACAGATTTGGCTTGGGTAGGAGAAGGATTAGAGTGGAAAGCAATTTGAAGAGGCTAGAAATAAAGGTTCAAATGGTAGGGTTGGAATCTCTTGATCTCAACACATGAGTAGGTGGTTCTCTCTGAGAAAATGAATGGTGGAAGTAGTGTTCCGTTCTGATGGCTCTCTTATAGAGTAAGTGGGGTGGAGGGGTATAAAAAGCCTTCACCCAAAATCCAATCGTTACACACTTTTGCCCAAATCAGTGAGACCGAACATAAACTCGGTGAGACCGATCTGTGTAAAAGATATGAATTGTTGGGGTTTTTTGTGGGACCAAAGTGGAACAACTCAGTGGGACCGAAGTGCAATGGCTAGGGCAAAACTTGGAATTTCCGTGTTTCAACTCGGTGGTTCCGAAGTGAAACAATGTCAATACAGAAACTTGGCAATGCCATCTTGTTGGGACCGAGATCCATTTTTGGTCAAACCAAATTGCTAGGGTTTTGGCTGTGGCAAGGTGTAGGTTCATGTCGGTGAGTCTGGAGTAGATGATATCAGTGGGACCGAGATGTGGAATTAGGATTTGGATAGATGTGTTTGAGAGAATGACTGAGGGTTTTTGCAAAAATATCACTAAGCACTTGAGCAACAACCTCATCATCAATACCTCATCCCCTTTTAATAGTATTGGCTTTCCCAAGGGACTCAATGTGATCTTGGATCATTAAACCAAAAAATGTAGAGTCTTGGAGTTGCCAATTCCTGTCCTTAGCATTTTGAGGGGTCCACATCCATTAGTCCTTGCCATGCCAATCATTGGTCTTTTCTGAAATCCTATTAGCAATGAGTATTAGATCAATGACATATATGTTGTTATTAATTACCAAAACCACACGGGGATTAGTTGCACTTTCAATATGTCCCTTTTTGGTAATTGATGACAACATATAGATCAAAGCTTCGACCAATGATAGAGTGAATGAAATACATCATCGCTTTGAGAACTATGTGATAAGCAAGAGCTCCTCCTAAATTTGTGCATTATTAAAAATTTGCGTTTGAATGAAAATGCACAATCGATTAGGCTCATGGGTTACTCTTCCATGTCATATACATCTTGGTGGAGCGCTTAAAATGATATGATTGTAAAGTAATTAGCACTCATCACCAAACAAACAAGTGAATGATCATACAAAGTGCATATGAATGAATATCAAGCAAGCAGAGTATTAAAGTACAATATGATCAAGCACGTAATGTAACATAGTCTCATACATGCATCAAGAAAACGTAACTCAAAGTAGCAAGAATCAAAAGCATAGTATTAAAGTACTGTATGATCAAGCATGCAATGTAACATAGCCTCATACATGCATCAAGCAAACGTAACTCGAAGTAGCAAGAATCTCTCAAAGAAACCAAATGAAAACGAACAAAAGGCAAAGCACTCTCTCGAAGCCTAATGATCTATACTATTCTTGAAGGAAATATGCCCTAGAGGCAATAATAAAGTTTTTATTTATATTTCCTTATATAATGATAAATGTTTATTATTCATGCTAGAATTGTATCAACCGGAAACTTAGTACATGTGTGAATACATAGACAAACAGAGTGTCCCTAGTATGCCTCTACTAGACTAGCTCGTTAATCAAAGATGGTTAAGTTTCCTAGCCATAGACATGTGTTGTCATTTGATAAATGGGATCACATCATTAGAGAATGATGTGATGGACAAGACCCATCCGTTATCTTAGCACTATGATCGTTTAGTTTATTGCTATTGCTTTCTTCATGACTTATACATGTTACTATGACTATGAGATTATGCAACTCCCGAATATCGGAGGAACACTTAGTGTGCTATCAAACGTCACAACGTAACTGGGTGATTATAAAGATGCTCTACAGGTGTCTCCGATGGTGTTTGTTGAGTTGGCATAGATCGAGATTAGGATTTGTCACTCCGATTGTCGGAGAGGTATTTCTGGGCCCTCTCGGTAATGCTCATCACTATAAAGCCTTGCAAGCAATGTAACTAATGAGTTAGTTGCGGGATGATGCATTACGGAACGAGTAAAGAGACTTGCCGGTAACGAGATTGAACTAGGTATGATGATACCGATGATCGAATCTCGGGCAAGTAACATACCGATGGCAAAGGGAACAACGTATGTTGTTATGCGGTTTGACCGATAAAGATCTTCGTAGAATATGTAGGAGCCAATATGAGCACCTAGGTTCCGCTATTGGTTATTGACCGGAGATGTGTCTCGGTCATGTCTACATAGTCCTCGAACCCGTAGGGTCCGCACGCTTAACGTTCGATGATGATTTGTATTATGAGTTATGTGATTTGATGTACTGAAGGCTGTTCGGAGTCCCGGATGAGATCACGGACATGACAAGGAGTCTCGAAATGGTCGAGACATAAAGATTGATATATTGGAAGGTTATATTCGGATCCGGAGTACCGGGGGTTACCGGAACCCCCCAGGGGGTTAATGGGCCTTCATGGGCCTTAGTGGAAGAGAGGAGGCAACAGCCAGGAGGAGGCGCGCGCCCCCCCAAGCCCAAACCGAATTGGACTAGGGGTTGGGGGGCGGGGGGCGGCCCCCCTTTCCTTTCTCTCCTCCTCCTCTTTCCCCCCTTCTCCTTGTAGGAATAGGAAGGGGGGGGGCGAATCCTAATTGGAGTAGGACCCCCCCTTGGGCATGCCACCCTTGGCCGGCCTCCTCCTCCCTCCCTCCTTTATATACGTGGGGAGGGGGGCACCCTAGAACACACAAGTTGATCTTTTATCCGTGTGCGGTGCCCCCCTCCACAGGAACACACCTCGGTCATATCGTCGTAGTGCTTAGGCGAAGCCCTGCGCCGGTAACTTCATCATCACCGTCACCACGCCGTCGTGCTGATGAAACTCTCCCTCGGCCTCAACTAGATCAAGAGTTCGAGGGACGTCACCGAGCTGAACGTGTGCAGATCGCGGAGGTGCCGTGCGTTTAGTACTTGGATCTATTGGATCGCGAAGACGTTCGACTACATCAACCGCGTTACTAAACGCTTCCGCTTTCGGTCTATGAGGGTACGTGGACATACTCTTCCCGCTCGTTGCTATGCTTCTCCTAGATAGATCTTGCATGATCGTAGGCAATTTTTTTGAAATACTACGTTCCCCAACAGTGGCATCCGAGCCAGGTCTATGCGTAGATGTTATATGCACGAGTAGAACACAAAGAGTTGTGGGCGATAATAGTCATACTGCTTACCAGCATGTCATACTTTGATTCGGCGGTATTGTTGGATGAAGCGGCCCAGACCGACATTACATGACCGCGTTCATGAGACTGGTTCTACCGCCGTGCTTCGCACACAGGTGGCTAGTGGGTGTCTGTTTCTCCAACTTTAGTTGAATCGAGTTTGACTGCGCCCGGTCCTTGTTGAAGGTTAAAACATCACATTTGACGAAAAATCGTTGTGGTTTTAATGCGTAAGTAAGAACGGTTCTTACTAAGCTTGTAGCAGCCACGTAAAACTTGTAACAACAAAGTAGAGGACATCTAACTTGTTTTTGCAGGGCTTGCTGTGATGTGATATGGTCAAGACGTGATGATATATAATTTGTTGTATGAGATGATCATGTTTTGTAAGTTATCGGCAACTGGCAGGAGCCTTATGGTTGTCGCTTTATTGTATGAAATGCAATCGCCAGGTAATTGCTTTACTTTATCACCAAGCGGTAGCGATAGTCATAGAAGCAATAGTTGGCAAGACGACAACGATGCTATGATGGAGATCAAGGTGTCAAGCCGGTGACGATGGTGATCATGACGGTGCTTTGGAGATGGAGATCAAAGGCACAAGATGATGATGGCCATATCATATCACTTATTTGATTGCATGTGATGTTTATCTTTTATGCATCTTATTTTTCTTAGTTCGGCGGTAGCATTATAAGATGATCTCTCACTAAATTTCAAGGTATAAGTGTTCTCCCTGAGTATGCACCGTTGCTACAGTTCGTCGTGCCGAGACACCACGTGATGATCGGGTGTGATAAGCTCTACGTTCACATACAACGGGTGCAAGCCAGTTTGGCACACGCAGAATACTCGGGTTAAACTTGACGAGCCTAGCATATGCAGATATGGCCTCGGAACACTGAGACCGAAAGGTCGAGCGTGAATCATATAGTAGATATGATCAACATAGTGATGTTCACCATTGAAAACTACTCCATCTCAGATGATGATCGGACATGGTTTAGTTGATATGGATCACGTGATCACTTAGATGATTAGAGGGATGTCTATCTAAGTGGGAGTTCTTAAGTAATATGATTAATTGAACTTTAATTTATCATGAACTTAGTACCTTATAGTATTTTGCATGTCTATATTGTTGTAGATAAATGGCCCGCGCTACTGTTCCTTCGAATTTTAATGCGTTCCTAGAGAAAGCTAAGTTGAAAGATGATGGTAGCAACTACACGGACTGGGTCCGTAACTTGAGGATTATCCTCATTGCTGCACAGAAGAATTACGTCCTGAAAGCACCGCTAGGTGCAAGACCCGCTGCAGGAGCAACACCAGACGTTGTGAACGCCTGGCAGAGATAAGCTGATGACTACTCGATAGTTTAGTGTGCCATGCTTTACGGCTTAGAACCGGGACTTCAACGACGTTTTGAACGTCATGGAGCATATGAGATGTTCCAGGAGTTGAAGTTAATATTGCAAGAAAATGCTCGGATTGAGAGATATGAAGTCTCCAATAAGTTCTACAGCTGCAAAATGGAGGAGAATAGTTCCGTCAGTGAGCATATACTCAGAATGTTTGGGTACCACAATCACTTGACTCAGCTGGGAGTTAATCTTCCGGTTGATAGTGTCATTGACAGAGTTCTTCAATCACTGCCACCAAGCTACAAAAGCTTCGTGATGAACAATAATATGCAAGGGATGGATAAGACAATTCCCGAGCTCCTCGTGGTGCTAAAGGCTGCGGAGGTAGAAATCAAGAAGGAGCATCAAGTGTTGATGGTTAACAAGACCAATAGTTTCAAGAAAAAGGGCAAAGGGAAGAAGGGGAACTTCAAGAAGAACAGCAAGCAAGTTGCTGCTCAAGTGAAGAAGCCCAAGTCTGGACCTAAGCCTGAGACTGAGTGCTTCTACTACAAAGGGACTGGTCACTGGAAGCGGAACTACCCCAAGTATTTGGCGGATAAGAAGGATGGCAAAGTGAAAGGTATATTTGATATACATGTTATTGATGTGTACCTTACTAATGCTCGTAGTAGCACCTGGGTATTTGTACTGGTTCTGTTGCTCATATTTGCAACTCGAAACAAGGGCTACGGATTAAACGAAGATTGGCTAAGGACGAGGTGACGATGTGCGTGAGAAATGGTTCCAAAGTCGATGTGATCGCAGTCGGCACGCTACCTCTACATCTACCTTTGGGATTAGTATTAGACCTGAATAATTGTTATTTGGTGCCAGCGTTAAGCATGAACATTATATCTGGATCTTGTTTGATGCGAGATGGTTATTCATTTAAATCAGAGAATAATGGTTGTTCTATTTATATGAGTAATATCTTTTATGGTCATGCACCCTTGATGAGTGGTCTATTTTTATTGAATCTCGATAATAGTGATACACATATTCATAGTATTTAAGCCAAAAGATACAATTTTAATAATGATAGTGCAAATTATTTGTGGCATTGCCGTTTAGGTCATATTGGTGTAAAGCACATGAAGAAACTCCATGCTGATGGGCTTTTGGAATCACCTGATTATGAATCACTTGATGCTTGCGAATCATGCATCATGGGCAAGATGACTAAGACTCCGTTCTCCGGAACAATGGAGCGAGCAACAGACTTATTGGAAATAATACATACTGATGTATGCGGTCCGATGAGTGTTGATGCTCGCGGCAGGTATCGTTATTTTCTGACCTTCACAGATGATTTGCACAGATATGGGCATATCTACTTGATGAAACATAATCTGAAACATTTGAAAAGTTCAAAGAATTTCAGAGTGAAGTGGAAAATCATCGTAACAAGAAAATAAAGTTTCTACGATCTGATCGTGGAGGTGAATATTTGAGTTACGAGTTTGGTCTTTATTTGAAACAATGTGGAATAGTTTCACAACTTACGCCACGTGGAACACCACAGCGTAATGGTGTGTCCGAACGTCGTAATCGTACTTTATTAGATATGGCGCGATCTATGATGTCTCTTACTGATTTACCACTATCGTTTTGGGGTTATGCTTTAGAGATGGCTACATTCACGTTAAATATGGCACCATCTAAATCCGTTGAGATGACACCATATGAGCTGTGGTTTGGCAAGAAACCCAAATTGTCGTTTCTTAAAGTTTGGGGCTGCGATGCTTATGTGAAAAAGCTTCAAAGCTCGAACCCAGATCGGAGAAATGTGTCTTCATAGGGTACCCAAAGGAGACTGTTGGGTACACCTTCTATCACAGATCCGAAGGCAAGATATTCGTTGCTAAGAATGGATCCTTTCTAGAAAAGGAGTTTCTCTCGAAAGAAGTGAGTGGGAGGAAAGTAGAACTTGATGAGGTAATTGTACCTGCTCCTTTATTGGAAAGTAGTTCATCACATAAATTAGTTCCTGTGATTCCGACACCAATTAGTGAGGAAGCTAATGATGATGATCATGAAACTTCTGATCAAGTTACTACTAAACCTCGTAGGTCAGCCAGAGTAAGATCCGCACCAGAGTGGTACGGTAATCCTGTTCTGGAAGTCATGTTGCTTGACCATGACGAACCTACGAACTATGAGGAAGCGATGATGAGCCCAGATTCCGCGAAATGGCTTGAGGCCATGAAATCTGAGATGGGATCCATATATGAGAACAAAGTATGGACTTTGGTTGACTTGCCCGATGATCGGCAAGCCATAGAGAATAAATGGATCTTCAAGAAGAAGACTGACGCTGACGGTAATGTTACTGTCTACAAATCTCGACTTGTTGCGAAAGGTTTTCGACAAGTTCAAGGAGTTGACTACGATGAGACCTTCTCACCCGTAGCGATGCTTAAGTCAGTCCGAATCATGTTAGCAATTGCCGCATTTTATGATTATGAAATTTGGCAAATGGATGTCAAAACTGCATTCCTTAATGAATATCTTAAAGAAGAGTTGTATATGATGCAACCAGAAGGTTTTGTCGATCCAAAAGGTGCTAACAAAGTGTGCAAGCTCCAGCGATCCATTTATGGACTGGTGCAAGCCTCTCGGAGTTGGAATATACGCTTTGATAGTGTGATTAAAGCATATGGTTTTATACAGACTTTTGGAGAAGCCTGTATTTACAAGAAAGTGAGTGGAGCTCCGTAGCATTTCTGATATTATATGTGGATGACATATTGTTGATCGGACATGATACTGAATTTCTGAATAGCATAAAAGGATACTTAAATAAGAATTTTTCAATGAAAGACCTTAGTGAAGCTACTTATATATTGGCACCAAGATCTATAGAGATAGATCAAGACGCTTAATTGGACTTTCACAAAGCACATACCTTGATAAAGTTTTGAAGAAGTTCAAAATGGATCAGGCAAAGAAAGGGTTCTTGCGTGTGTTACAAGGTGTGAAGTTGAGTCAGACTCAATGCCCGACCACTGCAGAAGATAGAGAGAAAATGAAAGTCATTCCCTATGCCTCAGCCATAGGTTCTATCATGTATGCAATGCTATGTACCAGACCTGATGTGTGCCTTGCTATTAGTTTAGCAGGGAGGTACCAAAGTAATCCAGGAGTGGATCATTGGACAACGGTCAAGGACATCCTGAAATACCTGAAAAGGACTAACGATATGTTTCTCGTTTATGGAGGTGACAAAGAGCTCGCCCTAAATGGTTACGTTGATGCAAGCTTTGACACTGATCTGGATGACTCTAAGTCTCAAACCGGATACGTATTTATATTGAATGGTGGAGCTGTCAATTGGTGCAGTTCCAAGCAAAGCGTCGTGGCGGGATCTATGTGTGAAGCGGAGTACATAGCTGCTTTGGAAGCAGCAAATGAAGGAGTCTGGATGAAGGAGTTCATATCCGATCTAGGTGTCATACCTAGTGCATCAGATCCAATGAAAATCTTTTGTGACAATACTGGTGCAATTGGCTTGGCAAAGGAATCCAGATTTCACAAGAGAACCAAGCACATCAAGAGACACTTCAATTCCATCCGCGATCAAGTCAAGGAGGGAGACATAGAGATTTGCAAGATACATACGGATCTGAATGTTGTAGACCCGTTGACTAAGCCTCTCTCACAAGCAAAACATGATCACCACCAAGACTCCATGGGTGTTAGAATCATTACTATGTAATCTAGATTATTGACTCTAGTGTAAGTGGGAGACTGAAGGAAATATGCCCTAGAGGCAATAATAAAGTTGTTATTTATATTTCCTTATATCATGATAAATGGTTATTATTCATGCTAGAATTGTATCAACCAGAAACTTAGTACATGTGTGAATACATAGACAAAAAAAGTGTCCCTAGTATGCCTCTACTAGACTAGCTCGTTAATCAAACATGGTTCAGTTTCCTAGCCATAGACATGTGTTGTCATTTGATAAACGGGATCACATCATTAGAGAATGATGTGATGGACAAGACCCATCCGTTAGCTTAGCACTATGATCGCTTAGTTTATTGCTATTGCTTTCTTCATGACTTATACATGTCCCTATGACTATGAGATTATGCAACTCCCAAATACCGGAGGAATACTTAGTGTGTGCTATCAAACGTCACAACCTAACTGGGTGATTATAAAGATGCTCTATAGGTGTCTCCGATGGTGTTTGTTGGGTGGGCATAGATCGAGTTAGGATTTGCCACTCCGATTGTCGGAGAGGTATCTCTGGGCCCTCTCGGTAATGCTCATCACTATAAAGCCTTGCAAGCAATGTAACTAATGAGTTAGTTGTGAGATGATGCATGATACGTCTCCATCGTATCTATAAGTTTTGATTGATTCATGCTATATTATATTCTGTTTTGGATGATTAATGGGCTTTGTTATACACGTCTATATTATTTTTGGGACTAACCTATTAACCAGAGGCCCAGCCCAAATTGCTGTTTTTGCCTATTTCAGAGTTTCACAGAAAAAGAATATCAAACGGAGTCCAAACGGAATGAAACCTTCGGGAACGTGATTTTCGGAACAAACGTGATCCAAAGGACTTGGAGTCTACGTCAAGAAATCAACCAGGAGAGCGTAACGTTCTACATAGTTCTCGAACCCGTAGGGTCCGCACGCTTAACGTTCGATTATGATTTGTATTATGAGTTATGTGATTTGATGTACCGAAGGTTGTTCGGAGTCCCGGATGAGATCGCGGACATGACTAGGAGTCTCGAAATGGTCGAGACATAAAGATTGATATATTGGAAGGTTATATTCGGACACCGGAATGGTTCCGAAGTGTATCGGGTATTTTCCGGAGTACCGGGGGTTACCGGAACCCCCCGGGGGGTTAATGGGCCTTCATGGGCCTTAGTGGAATAGAGGAGGTAGCAGCCAGAAGGAGGCGCGCGCCCCCCAAGCCCAAATCGAATTGGACTAGGGGTTGGGGGGGCCTCCCTTTCCTTTCTCTCCTTCTCCTCTTTCCCCCTTCTCCTTGTAGGAATAGGAAGAGGGGGCCGAATCCTACTTGGAGTAGGACCCCCCTTGGGCGCGCCACCCATGGCTGACCTCCTCCTCCTTCCCTCCTTTATATACGGGGGGAGGGGGCACCCTAGAGCACACAAGTTGATCTTTTAGCCGTGTGCGATGCCCCCTCCACAGAAACACACCTTGGTCATATCGACGTAGTGCTTAGGCGAAGCCCTGCGTCGGTAACTTCATCATCACCGTCACCACGCCGTCGTGCTGACGAAACTCTCCCTCGGCCTCAACTGGATAAAGAGTTTGAGGGACATCACCGAGCTGAACGTGTGCAGATCGCGGAGGTGCCGTGCGTTCGGTACTTGGATCGGTTGGGTCGCGAAGACGTTCGACTACATCAACGGCGTTACTAAATGCTTCCGCTTTCGGTCTACGAGGGTATGTGGACATACTCTTCCCGCTCATTTCTATGCTTCTCCTAGATAGATCTTGCGTGATCGTAGGCAAAAAAAATTAAATACTACGTTCCCCAACAATTCTCCCCCTTTGGCAACAAGTACCAAAAAGTTTAAATAAGTACAGAGCTCTAGGCTTGATCTCAGGCAGCTCCTGGTGGTGAAGTCCTCTGACTTGCAGCTCCTGTGTGCGACGATGTCTGAGTAGAGAGAAGTGCATCTACAAAAGCTTCGGACGATGTCTGCTGAACTGGAGGAGTGGAGACAACAGGAGGCACTGAGGGGGCAACCGAGGGTGCAGCAGCTAGAGCTAAAATTGTAGCTCTGGAAGTGACTGGTACTGCGGCTGATCTGGGAATAGTCCGGAACTGAGTAGTCATTGGAATGCCATCACCTGGGTGTTCCTCATCATCACTGGACGGCTGTGCTCTAGCTTCATCCACTTCATGCTTCAGGCTCTCAATAGTGGTCTGAACTTTTGTCACCTTGAGATCCAGATCATGAATCTTAGTCTCAACTATCCTCTCAAGACTCTTCTGGTTCTCTACGAGGTTGGCCAAACTTCGCTTGATCCTCCGAGTAGATTGAATGAGATATTTCATCTGGTCGGTCTTGGTTTTGAGCACTAGAGCCGAGGGAGCACTAGGTACTTTAGTCCTTGCAGCCTCTGCGCTTGCCTATGCTATGGCCAAGGTAAGATGGGATGGATCCATCATCACCGTGTTATCCTCAAACTCAGGCCGAAGCGGCAAATGCTCACGATCCAGCAGAAAAGACTTGTTTGCACCCTTCAAGTTGATAAGCATCTGAATGTGCGGGGCAAAACCACCAGATCTTTTCTGGTCAGCAGCTGTCCTCTTGAGGGTTTCCACTATGAGATGCACGACCTTGAATTTCTCATGTTGGTTAATATGATGTAGAATGTTGATGGAGTGACCACAAATCATCCTCTCATCGCCTGAATTGGGCATCAAAGTATGCCTCGTGATGGTGTTGGAGGTAGCAAGTGTTGGGAAACGTAGTAGAAAATAAAATTTTCGCCCTACGAGCACCCAGGAACAATATGAAGATGCATAACGGGTTTGGATCAACGATCCTTACCGACTCCAGGAGTGCAGCGGAAGTAGATGAGTCGGTGTAGATCGTACTTGGAGTCCCTCGAGCGTAGATGCCGATCCCGCAAACCGTCCTCAAATGATCCCTCGAACGGAAGACCGAAAGCACAACCTCTCTACTTGGTTGCAAGCGTACGGTCTTCACGATCCGGCAGCGCTTTGCCTTCCAGAGCTAATCATCACCGGAGAATTAGAGGGAGGAGGTTAGAACCACACGAGGCTTCTAATTATGAGGATTAGGTGGCTAGGGCTAGCTCTAATTAGTCAACTAGGACCAACTAGAACTATAACTAGATCAACTAGAGGAGGCTGCAAAACTTGTGTATCCAAAAGAGCAAAATCCCCTAGTATATATAGGCTGGAGGGGAGAGGGAGGGCTGCCACCAAGGGGAAGGAGTCCCCCTTGGTGCGCAATCTAAGGGGAGGAGGAGTCTAATGTGATGTGTTTCGGCATCCCGTGACATAGTCACCCATGCCTGGCCACACGATGATGGATGCCATCGCACCGAGAGGGCACTAAGAATATCTCTCCCTCGTCGGAGGAGCAAATCCCACTCTTGAGCTATTCGGTCACTTGTCAAACTTTCCGGTGAGCCTGAAAGTTATCGTTATGATCACCTTGTTACAGATGATATTTGAGCAACCCCGAAGCCCACCTTCTGGTAGGAAATGAATGAGATACTCTCATGGCCCGAGGAACTAAAATACATGATAACACTCCATGCTATAACAGATGATTTCAGACGATATAATCACACAGTATAACAGACAAGTATTGGGTCGATTCAATATGATCGTTCTTCCAACGTCATACCCTCAATATTGTTCTAGGACTATCGTTACACTTAACAATATCCTAAGATTCGGAAAACGTGATCACCAACAACACTTGATCCAGTCTTAGAGGCTGGACCGGGAACCTATTGTTATCCGTTTATCATTTCACACGTGCATATGAGTTTTCCACCGAATCACATATTCCAGGATCATAGCAGCTATAGCATGAAATATTAACTCTTAAATATGAACATGAAATATATATAATAATACAAATATTATTGCCTCTAGGGCATATTTCCAATAGTCTCCCACCAAGACTAGAGTCAATAATCTAGTTAACACTTTTAACTTTTACACCAATGGCAATCCAGTGTCATTCTATGCTTTGCTTGTGGTATAGACTTCGTCCTATCGAATCTGACAACTTCAGATCCGTTGTGTATCAATTGCATTTCAATGCATCTGTCATGTTTTCACACAAATTCATAATTTGTGTGAAACAAGCTTAGTATATATTGAATCACCGGTAAGACTTTTGATTCCTTAGATTGAGCTATAGAACCACTATCTAAGAACAATGTTCTTTTTGCACAATTATTTATAAACCATACCAAGTTCGTAAGTGAACCTTTTATTCATCACCCTCTATCGTTGCTTCTCACGCTAGAATATACTTAACTTTCTGTTATAGAATTCACCACAATAACTTTCTTGGACCAATTCCAATTTACTGTGCCACCATAAATCATTTAAATCGAAATTTGTTTCACTACAAAAAAAGACACATCCGTTACATTATGGCCCGAATGAAAAAAATTCGGTCATGGTTATGACACTTCTATGACGATAATTGTGACAAAAACATGTATCATCATAGATGTGGTGGGCTCCTACTTCTATGACAAAAAATCATGACATAAAATGGGCTTTTCATCCTGGGCGGGCCGAGGAAGCACCTGCATGACATTCTTTGGGTCGTCCGTGACATAAAAAATCATGGTAGAAGTGAGGGCGAGGAAATTTTCGTGGAGTTCCCGGTTACGGCGGGTGGTCGAGGCCGAGCGATGCAGTGTGGTTTGCGTTTTTCTGTCTCGTACGCGCGCATGGTGCGAGCCGTGTCGCTATAACTGAACCCGAGCGAGAGGCATTCACTTACTGAACCCAAGCGATCGCATTGCTACGTACTGAAGCCGATCAATCAATCCCTTCGCTGCTAACTAAACCCGACCGAGTCCTTCGCTACAAACTGAACCCGATCGATCACTGCTGCTGCTTACTGAAGCCGATCGAACCCCCGTGCGAGATGTAGCTAGCCGGTTGGGTTGCTTCGGGATGAACAGTGCCCGTTGTTGGTGCGCGCAATAAGTAGAACAAGTCAAGACGTGGTGAGTCCAGCCGATTGGTTGGTTGTGAATGAATAGTTCCCGGTGGGGGTTGGATGAGGAGGACCCCGGCCGTGTGTAGGCGGTTGCCGCTGGATGAACAGAACCCCGTGGTAGTAGGCGGTTGCCGCTGGACGAACAAGACCCTGAGGAGGCCGCCACACACCCCAGCCGGTTGTGGGTGGATGAACAGGACCCCCGTGGAGGCTGGTTCAATAGTAGCCGGTGGAGGCTAGATGAACAGTAGCCCGTGGATGAACAGTGGCTGGTGGAGGTTGGAGGAAGTTGACGGTGGATGAATAATAGCAGGTGGAGGTTGAAGGAAGTCGACGGTGGATGAATAGTAGCCCATGGAGGCTAGAGCGAGGCAGTAGACAGTGGATGAACAGTAGCCCGCGGAGTCCCGTTTTGCGGTACGCCACACCCCTCCCGGCGAACAAGACCCCGCTTCGACCATAGACGCTCGAAGAGAAGTCTATTTCCTCCATTTTGCGATACGCCACACCCCTCCCGATCAACAGGACCCCGTTTCGACTGTAGGTGGTTGGAGAGAAGTCTGTTTCCTCCATTTTGCGGTACGCTACATCCCTCCAGATGAACAGGACCCCATTTCGACCATAGGCGGTTGAAGAGAACTCTGTTTCCTCCATTTTGTAGTACGCCAGACCCCGAGTCGATGAACACACCCCGTTTCGGCTGTTCCGTCCAATCCGGTTCGCTCCCTATGAACAGGATGCATTCCGACCCAGTTAGTTGCATATCGATGAACACGACATTGTTTCCTCCGTTCCGACCCAATTTTGTGGCTGCAGACGAACAGGACGCCATTGGTGTACGCGTTTGAGACCCCTCCTGTATGTACGTACGTGGCCATATTTACTTTCTTGTAGCGTGGTTGTACGTACGTGTACATGATATAGATGGGGCCGCGTGACATGCTATGTCGGCGGTTCTACTACGACATGTGTCGCTCCTTACCCGTCCACAGTTCATAGCTGCACAGAGACCAATCTACCACTATGTATGTACAGGTTCGCGACCAGACACATAATGCTACGTACGCTTCGACCTGGTGGGTCCCAACTGCCAGGGGGTAAGGAGGCACTTCCTTCCATGTGAAGATGTAGCTAGTGGGTCCCAGCTGTCAGGGGGAATGTTTTTTTTGCAAAATACAGAGACCCTTCCGGTGGGTCCCTACTGTTAGGTGGAGGAATCATTATTTTGCGCGTAATAAGGATGCACTTCCTTGCCTGCGGCTGATAATTTTCCAATGTATCTATAATTTATGAAGTATTCATGCCATGTTTACAACGATTTTATATGGTTTTGGTATGATTTGATTAGAACTAACCTGGACTGACGCTGTTTTCAGCAGAACTACCGTGGTGTCGTTTCTTGTGGAGAAGGGCTTAAATTTTACGGTGATTTTTTATGGACCAAAAGAGACCCCCGAAGCACCGGAGCTAGGCCAGGAAGTGGACGAGGAGGCCACAAGCTCGCAAGGCGCGCCCTACCCCCCCAGGGCGCTAGCTCCGAGTTTGTGGGGCCCTCGGGCACCCCCTTGTCGTGAGACCAATGCTAAAAATTCCTACAAATACCAAAACCCCTGAAAAGAACCCTAGATGAGAAGTTCCGCCGCCGCAAGCCTCTGTAGCCACGAAAAACCAATCAGAACCCCGTTCCGGCACCCTGCCGGAGGGGGAAATCATCACCGGAGGCCATCTTCATCATCCTGACAGCCACCATGATGAGGAGGGAGTAGTTCACCATCGAGCTGAGGGTATATACTAGTAGCTATGTGTTTGATCTCCCTCTCTCGTGTTCTTGATTTGGCACGATCTTGATGTACCACGAGCTTTGTCAATATATTTGGATCTTATGGTGTTCTTCCCTCTCTACCTTCTTGTGATGAATTGACCTACTCTTTGAGGTTTTGTTATGTTGGATTGAATATTAGATTTGAGAACACTTGATGTATGTCTTGCATATGGATACCAGTGGTGACAATGGGGTATTATATTGATTCACTTGATGTATGTTTTGGTGCTCACCTTGCATATTCCTGAGGTGACATTGGGTAATCTATGGATAGGGGTTGATGCACGTTTTCGTCCTACGTTCTCCGATAGAAACTTTGGAGTGATTCTTTGTTGCACGTTGAGGGATTATTATATGATCCAATTACGTTATCATTGTTGAGAGATTTTGCACTAGTGAAAGTATGAACCCTAGGACTTGTTTTCAAGCATTGCAATACCGTTTTTGCTCAATTTTGTTACTAGTTACCTTGCTGTTTTTATATTTTCAGATTACAAAAACCTATATCTACTATCCATACTACACTTGTATCACCATCTCTTCACCGAACTAGTGCACCTATACAAGTTACCATTGTATTGGGTGTGTTGGGGACACAAGAGATTTCTTGTATTTGGTTGCAGGGTTGTTTGACAGAGACCGTCTTCATCCTACGCCTCCCACGGATTGATAAACCTTAGGTCATCCACTTGAGGGAAATTTGCCACTGTCCTACAAAACTCTACGCTTGGAGGCCCAACACGAGTCTACAAGAACAAGTTGTATAGTAGACATCAAGCTCTTTTTGGGCACCGTTGCTGGAGAGGTGAGTGCTTGAAGGTATATCTTTAGATCTTGCAATTGAATCTTTTAGTTTCTTGTTTTATCACTAGTTTGGTTTATAAAAGAAAACTACAAAAAAATTGAATTGAGGTTGCCTCATATTATTCATCTTTCGTGAAAATGATGGAAGGGAAAATTTTGCTCAATTGATAGAAGAAGAATTTAATAAAATGTTTGGCATAAAATGTTTTAATGATTAGCATGGTTGCAATGTTGTTGGTATGAATTCTTTGAATATCCATGATGCTAATGATATGCAAATCCATAAGCTTGGGGATGCTATGTTTGACGAAGATGATATTTTTAGTCCCCCAAGTTTTGATGAGCAAATTTATTATGATGATAACATGCCTCCTATTTATGATGGTTATATTCATGAAAGTGGGTTTGGACGAGTGATATGCCCATTTTGCATCATGTTTTCCTACTGTTATTTACTATGTTTTTATGCATAATAATGCTTTATGGAGTAATTCTAATGCCTTTTCTCTCATAATATGCAAGGTTCACACAAGAAGGAGAATACCAGCAGTTGGAGTTCTGGACCTGAAAAAGCTACGTCAGAGTTACCTATTCTGCACATCTCCAAATGAGCTGAAACTTCACGAAGATTTTTTATGGAATATTTAAGAATTATTGGAGCAAATAACTGAAGGAAATATGCCCTAGAGGCAATAATGAAGTTGTTATTTATATTTCCTTATATCATGATAAATGTTTATTATTCATGCTAGAATTGTATTAACTGGAAACTTAGTACATGTGTGAATACATAGACAAAACAGAGTGTCCCTAGTGTGCCTCTACTTGACTAGCTCGTTAATCAAAGATGGTTAAGTTTCCTGACCATAGACATGTGTTGTCATTTGATGAACGGGATCACATCATTAGAGAATGATGTGATGAACAAGACCCTTCCGTTAGCTTAGCATAATGATCGTTAAGTTTTATTGCTATTGCTTTCTTTATGACTTATACATATTCCTCTGACTATGAGATTATGCAACTCTCGAATACCAGAGGAACACTTTGTGTGCTATCAAACATCACAACGTAACTGGGTGATTACAAAGATGCTCTACAGGTGTCTCCAATGGTGTTTGTTGAGTTGGCATAGATCAAGATTAGGATTTGTCACTCCGAGTATCGGAGAGGTATCTCTGGGCCCTCTCGGTAATGCACATCACTATAAGCCTTGTAAGCAATGTGACTAATGAGTTACTTACGGGATGATGCATTATGGAATGAGTAAAGAGACTTGCCGGTAACGAGATTGAACTAGGTATGATGATATCGACGGTCGAATCTCGGGCAAGTAACATACCGATGACAAAGGGAATGACGTATGTTGTTATGTGGTTTGACCGATAAAGATCTTCGTCGAATATGTAGGAGCCAATATGGGCATCCAGGTTCCACTATTGGTTATTGACCGGAGAAGTGTCTCGGTCATGTCTACATAGTTCTCGAACCCGTAGGGTCCGCACGCTTAACATTCATTGACGATATAGTACTATATGAGTTATGCATGTTGGTAACTGAATGTTGTTCAGAATCCCGGATGTGATCACGGACATGACGAGGAGCTCCGGAATTGTCCGGAGGTAAAGATTGATATATGGGATAATAGTGTTTGGTCTCCGGAAGGGTTCCGGAGTTCACCGGAAGGGGTTCCGGATGTTTCCCGAAATGTTTGGGTACGAGAACACTTTATTTGGGCCAAAGGGGAAAGCCCACAATATTTTTGGAAAGTGTCGGGGATATACCCTGCGGTATGACCCGGCCGGACATATTACCCAGCCGGACTTGGTGTTTCATTGGCAACCCCCAGAAGATTGGCGATTCATGTGTCTGGCGGTTCACTAGTGTGATGACTCACTAGCCTGAAGACTCATTGGTGACCCGGCGGGTGTTTCAGATGGATGACAAGGCCCAGAAGGCCGGCTCATGTTATGGTGGGTCGGCTTAAGAGGAAGACATAAGGAATATTCTCCTACAAAGGAAGCAAGACTAGGACTCCACTTGTAATAGAGTAATCCTAATCCTACTAGGACTAGTCATGTAACCCGCCCCTTCAACTTATATAAGGAGGGGCAGGGCTCCCCAAAGAAGGACAAGCAAGAAGAAACAATCTCTAGGGCTAGACACAAAGAGCCAGCTTACCGGCGACTCCCTCATGATCATAATGAGACCTAGCCACAAACAACATGTAGGGTTATTACCGGATGATGTTTCCCGGGGCCCGAAGCTGTCTAAATCCTGTGTTATGTTGCGTCTCTCGATTCCGCCCAACCCCTCTCAAGCTACCACATAGATGCGTTGGCCTCGCGACTAAGTCCTCACACTAAGGACATCTGCCGTGACAATTCCACGATAGAAAGCGCAAAAGGAAGTTTTGCGGAGTCCAGGGGCCAGACACCGGGAACCCTGGCGTCTGGCCCTGGAGTCCGAGAAGGACTCTTGCCTTCCGGGTGAAACCGACTTTGTGGAGGCTTTTACTCCAAGTTTCGACCCCAAGGCTCAACATAGAAATAGAGGGGCAGGGCTAGCACCCAAGACACATCAAGTATCACCAAGCCATGTGCCGGCAACCCCGTCCCCTGTAGTTTATCCTTCGTCATAGTTTCTGTAGCACTTAGGCGAAGCCCTGTGGAGATTGTTATTCACCAACACCGTCACCACACCGTCGTGCTACCGGAACTCATCTACTACTTCATCCGTCTTGCTAGATCAAGAAGGCGAGGACGTCATCGAGATGAACGTGTGCTGAACGCGGAGGTGCCGTACGTTCGACACTTGATCGGTACGGATCTTGAAGGTGTACGACTACATCAACCGCGTTGATAAACGCTTCCGCTTTGCGATCTTCAAGGGTATGAAGATGCTCTCCCCCTCTCGTTGCTAAGCATCTCCTGGATAGATCTTGCGTGAGCGTAGGAAATTTTTGAAATTGCATGCTACGTCCCCTACAGTGGCATCCGAGCCAGGTCTATGCGTAGATGATATGCACGAGTAGAACACAATGAGTTGTGGGCGATAATAGTCATACTGCTTACCACCAATGTCTTACTTTGATGATGAAGCGGCCCGGACCGACATTACATGACCACGTTAATGAGACTGGTTCTACCGACGTGCTTCGCACACAGGTGGCTGGCGGGTGTCTGTTTGTCCAACTTTAGTTGAATCGAGTTTGACTATGGCCGGTCCTTGTTGAAGGTTAAAACATCACACTTGATGAAAAATCGTTGTGGTTTTGATGCGTATGTAAGAATAGTTCTTGCTAGAAGCCCGTAGCAGCCACGTAAAACTTGCAAAAACAAAGTAGAGGACGTCTAACTTGTTTTTGTAGGGCATGTTGTGATGTGATATGGTCAAGACGTGATGAGATATAAATTGTTGTATGAGATGATCATGTTTTGTAACAGTTTTCGGCAACTGGTAGGAGCCATATGGTTGTCGCTTTATTGTATGAAATACAATCGCCATGTAATTGCTTTACTTTATCACTAAGCAGTAGGGATAGTCGTAGAAGCAATAGTTGGCGAGACGACAACGATGCTACAATGGAGATCAAGGTGTCAAGCCGATGACGATGGAGATCATGACGGTGCTTTGGAGATGAAAATCAAAGGCACAAGATGATGATGGCCATATCATGTCACATATTTTTGATTGCATGTGATGTTTATCCTTTATGCATCTTATTTTGCTTAGCACGGCGGTAGCATTATAAGATGACCCTCACTAAATTTCAAGGTATAAGTGTTCTCCCTGAGTATGCACCATTGCGACAGTTCGTCGTGCCGAGACACCATGTGATGATCGGGTGTGATAAGCTCTACGTTCACATACAATGGGTGCAAGCCAGTTTTGCACATGCAGAATACTCGGGTTAAACTTGACGAGCCTAGCATATGCAGATATGGCCTCGGAACACTGAGACCGAAAGGTCGAGCGTGAATCATATAGTAGATATGATCAACATAGTGATGTTCACCATTGAAAACTACTCCATCTCACCTGATGATCGGACATGGTTTAGTTGATATGGATCACATGATGATTTAGATGACTAGAGGGATGTCTATCTAAGTGGGAGTTCTTAAGTAATATGATTAATTGAACTTTATTTTATCATGAACTTAGTACCTGATAGTATTTGCATGTCTATGTTGTTGTAGATCAATGGCCCGTGCTACCGTTCCCTTGAATTTTAATATGTTCCTAGAGAAAGCTAAGTTGAAAGATGATGGTAGCAACTACACAGACTGGGTCCGTAACTTGAGGATTATCCTCATTGCTCCACAGAAGAATTACGTCCTGGAAGCACCGCTAGGTGCAAGACCCGCTGCAGGAGCAATGATACGTCCATTTTGCATCATGCTTTTATATCGATATTTATTGCATTATGGGCTATTACTTCACATTATGTCACAATACTTATGCCTTTTCTCTCTTATTTTACAAGGTTTACATGAACAGGGAGAGTGCCGACAGCTGGAATTCTGGGCTGGAAAAGGAGCAAATATTAGAGACCTATTCTGCATAATTCCAAAAGTCCTGAAACTCCACGAAAGTCAGTTTTGGAATATATTAAAAATATTGGACAAAGAAAGCACTAGAGGGGGGCCACCCACTGTCCACGAGGGTGGAGGGCGCGCCCTACCCCCTGGGCACGCCCCCCTGCTTCGTGGGCCACCTGGAAGCCCCCCGATGCCCATCTTCTGGTATAAGGTGTCTTTTGCCCTGGAAAAAATCACAAGGAAGCTTTCGGGATGAAGCGCCGCTGTCTCGAGGCAGAACCTTGGCGGAACCAATCTAGGGCTCCGGCGGAGCTGTTCTGCCGGGGAAACATCCCTCCAGGAGGAGGAAATCGTCACCATCGTCATCACCATCGATCCTCTCATCGGGAGGGGGTCAATCTCCATCAACATCTTCACCAGCACCATCTCCTCTCAAACCCAGTTGATCTCTTGTATCCGATCTTTGTCTCAAAACCTCAGATTGGTACCTATGGGTTGCTAGTAGTGTTGATTACTCCTTGTAGTTGATGCTAGTTGGTTTATTCGGTGGAAGATTATATGTTCAGATCCTTTATGCACATTAATATCCCTCTGATTATGAACATGAATATGATTTCTGAGTAGTTACGTTTGTTCCTAAGGACATGGGAGAAGTCTTGTTATAAGTAGTCATGTGAATTTGGTATTCGTTCGATATTTTGATGAGATGTATGTTGTCTTTCCTCTAGTGGTGTTATGTGAACGTTGACTACATGACACTTCACCATTTTTTAGGCCTAGGGGAAGGCATTGCAAAGTAATAAGTAGATGATGGGTTGCTAGAGTGACAGAAGCTTAAACCCTAGTTTATGCGTTGCTTCGTAAGGGGCTGATTTGGATCCATATGTTTCATGCTATGGTTAGGTTTACCTTAATTCTTGTTTCGTAGTTGTGGATGCTTGTGAGGGGGGTTAATCATAAGTGGGATGCTTGTCCAAGGAAGGGCAGTACCCAAGCACCGGTCCACCCACATATCAAATTATCAAAGTAACGAACACGAATCATATGAGCATGATGAAAACTAGCTTGACGATAACTCCCATGTGTCCTCAGGAGCGCTTTCCTTTATATAAGAGTTTGTCCAGGCTTGTCCTTTGCTACAAAAAGGATTGGGCCACCTTGCTGCACCTTGTTTACTTTTGTTACTTATCATGAAACTATCTGTTACCGATAATTTGAGTGCTTGCAGAGACTACCTTACTGAAAACTGCTTGTCATTTCCTTCTGCTCCTCGTTGGGTTCGGCACTCTTACTTATCGAAAGGACTACGATAGATCCCCTATACTTGTGGGTCATCAAGACTATTTTCTGGCGCCGTTGCCGGGGAGTGATGCGCCTCTGGTAGGTGGAATTTGGTAAGGAAAAATTTATATAGTGTGCTGAAATTTACTGTCACTTGTTACTATGGAAAATAATCCTGTGAGGGGCTTGTTCGGGGTATCTTCACCCCGACCAGTAGAGCAAAGAGTTGCTCCTCAACCTACTGAACCTACTGAAAATGTTTACTTTGAAATTCCTTCAGGTATGATAGAGAAACTGCTAGCTAACCCTTTTACAGGAGATGGAACATTACATCCCGATATGCACCTAATCTATGTGGATGAAGTTTGTGGATTGTTTAAGCTTGCAGGTATGCCCGAGGATGTTATCAACAAGAAGGTCTTCCATTTATCTTTGAAGGGAAATGCATTGACATGGTTTAGGCTATGTGATGATATTGGATCATGGAACTACAACCGATTGAAATTGGAATTTCATCAGAAGTTTTATCTTATGCATCTGGTTCATCGTGATTGTAATTATATATATAATTTTTGGCCTTGTGAAGGAGAAAGTATCGCTCAAGCTTGGGGGAGGATTAAGTCAATGTTATATTCATGCCCCAATCATGAGCTCTCAAGAGAAATTATTATTCAAAAAAATTATGCTCAGCTTTCTCTCAATAATCGCTCCATGCTCGATACTTCTTGTACTGGTTCTTTTATGATGAAGACTATTGAATTCAGATGGGATTTATTGGAAATAATTAAATGCAACTCTGAAGATTGGGAACTCGACAAAGGTAAGGAGTCAGGTATAACACCTAAGTTTGACTGTGTTAAATCTTTTATGGATACCGATGCTTTTCGTGAATTTAGCACTAAATATGGACTTGACTCTGAGATAGTAGCTTCTTTCTGTGAATCATTTGCTACTCATGTTGATCTCCCTAAGGAGAAGTGGTTTAAATATCATCCTCCCATTGAAGTAAAAGTAGTTGAACCTATTAAAGTTGAAGAAAATACTATCACTTATAATGTTGATCCTATTGTTCCTACCGCTTATATTGAGAAACCACCTTTCCCTGTTAGAATAAAGGATCATGCTAAAGCTTCAACTGTGGTTCGCAAGAGTAATGCTAGAACACCTATACCCTCTGAGCAAATTAAAGTTGAACTTAGTATTGCTATGGTTAAGGATCTCTTGGTCGATAATATTGATGGGCATGTTATTTACTTCTGTGATGAAGCTCCTAGAATTGCTAGACCCGATACTAAAAATAAACATAGACCTGTTGTTGGCATGCCTGTTGTTTCTGTTAAAATAGGAGATCACTGTTATCATGGCTTCTGTGATATGGGTGTGTAACACCCACGATGCACCTATATCTCCCACGTGTCGAGGCACGACTTAGAGGCATAACCGCATTGTGGTTTAGTCGCAAGAAGGGTCATCTTCACACAATCCCATGTAATGAACAAGAATGGGATAAAGAGTTGGCTTACAATCGCCACTTCACACAATACATAAATAAAACATACATCATTCAGAGATACACACATAGGTCCGACTACGGAACCAAAAGAAAGAAGACAACCCAACCGCTAGATCCCTGATCATCCGAACTGGGCACCACTACTGATCAACAAGAAAAGAAACAACACAACGGACAAGATCTTCATCGAGCTCCCACTTGAGCTCAGTTGCATCACCTGCACTGGTATCATCGGCACCTGCAACTGTTTTGGAAGTATCTGTGAGTCACGAGGACTCGGCAATCTCACACCCGTGAGATCAAGACTATTTAAGCTTATGGGTAGGAAAAGGTAGTGAGGTGGAGCAGCAACAAGCACTAAGCATATATGGTGGCTAACATACGCAATAAGAGCGAGAAGAGGAGCAACGGAACGGTCGTCAACTAGTAATGATCAAGAAGTGATCCTGAACTCCTACTTACGTCAAACATAACACAAGAACCGTGTTCACTTCCCGGACTCCGCCGAGAAGAGACCATCACGGCTACACACGCGGTTGATGCGTTTTAATTAGGGTCAAGTGTCAAGTTCTCTACAACCGGATATTAACCAATTCCCATCTGCCACATAACCGCGGGCACGGCTTTCAAAAGATAATACCCTGCAGGGGTGTCCCAACTTAGCCCATCATAAGCTCTCACGGTCAACGAAGGATAAACCTTCTCCCGGGAAGACCCGATTAGTCTCAGAATCCCGGTTTACAAGACATTTCGACAATGGTAAAACAAGACCAGCAAAGCCGCCCGAATGTGCCGACAAATCCTGATAGGAGCTGCACATATCTCGTTCTCAGGGCACACCGGATGAACACTACGTACAACTAAAACCAGACCTCGAGTTTCCCCGAGGTGGCGCTGCAAGTGGCTCTAGTTTGGACCAGCACTCAGAGGAACACTGGCCCGGGGGTTTAAAATAAAGATGACCCTTGAGTCTGCAGAACCCAAGGGAAAAAGGCTTAGGTAGGCAAATGGTAAAACTAAGGTTGGGCCTTGCTGGAGGAGTTTTATTCAAAGCGAACTGTCAAGGGGGTCCCATAAACCACCCAACCGCGTAAGGAACGCAAACTCAAGGAATATAATACCGGTAAGACAGAAACTAGGGCGGCAAGAGTGGAACAAAACACCAGGCATAAGGCCGAGCCTTCCACCCTTTACCAAGTATATAGATGCATTAATTAAGATAAGAGATATTGTGATATCCCAACATAAACATAATCCAACATGGAGCAATCTTCATCTTCACCTGCACCTAACAGCGCTATAAGAGGGGCTGAGCAAAAGCGGTAACATAGCCAAACAACGGCTTGCTAGGAAGGATGACAAAGGTTAGAGGTTCATGGCAATATGGGAGGCTTGAAAGCAAGTGGTAGGTATCGCGACATAGCAATAGAGCGAACAACTAGCAAGCAAAGATAGAAGTGATTTCGAGGGTATGGTCATCTTGCCTGAGATCCCGCAAGGAAGAAGAACGAGTCCATGAAGACGACAAACGGACGGAGTCGAACGAATCCTCACAACTCCGGAACGAAACCGAAGCTAACGGGAGAAGCAAACCGGAAAGAAACAAACAACATAGTAAACAACCACCACAAAAACATGGCATGATGCACAAACAAGTATGATGCATGTCCGGTTTAATGAGGCATGGCATGGCAAAGTGCAACAAACAACACTACAAATTAAGTGGAGTTCAATATGCAACGAGTTGCATATTGATGAAACAGCACATTCGAGTTATTTAGTTCGCTCTTTTTTAAGTAACCAACAATATTAAATGTTATTAACCATGGCAAGAGGTGAAGCATATGGAAACTACCTATTTTAGGCAATTTAAATGAGGCCGGAACAACAAACAACAATTTCCGGAAAATCCTCATGTCCATAATTTAGATTTGGTACTGTTCTGCCTAAAACCATATTTTAATGTTGTTAAACAGCAAAAAGAAGTGCACCAAGTTAAACTAGGCATTTTTCTACCCCATTTACATATAAAGTTTATTATAATCCGAGCTACGGTTATTTAGTTATGAAATAAATCATTTTAACATATTATTCGAGCAAATTTAATCAAACAACATTTTAAACAATTTTAACATGGGTGAAAGTGGCATATTATTAAACTACACAAAATTCTAAGCATTTTACATATTTAGTTTGTTTAATTTGGATGCATGGATAAATACTTATTAACACTTTAATATGATGGCATTTATCTGTAAATATGCATGCACAGGATATTTAGCAAATTCGTCCAGGAAAAAAACACATCCACGGGCTGAAACTATCTGGGCCAACAGTGTACAGGAGAGGGGGACTGCTCACATCGGGCCTAGCAGGCCGAAACTGAAGCTGGGCCAGAGAGGAGGCGCACTGGGCCGACGGGGAAGCAGCGCGGGCCCACCGGATCTGACCGATGCGGTCAACGCGATTCCTGGGCGCTCATCGTCTCGTTCCTGAAGCAGGGATCGAGCAGGAGCTCGATGCGGACGGCGGCGGCAAAGAGCTCGCCGGATCCACCTGATCCGGGCGAGGCAGCGGCAGGGGAGGCCGGAAACGGGTCGGGGCGACGGATCTGAGACGAAGGTGACCGGCGGCGAGGCAGAGTTTTGGATGAACGGCAGCGGGGCGCGCTGTTACCTGCGGGAGAGAAAGCGAGAGCTGGCAAGGTGAGTGATGGGAGGAGAAGAGAGAGAGAGAAGAGGCAGGGACGCGGAGCTCATCTGTGGGGCGGTGACGGCCTGGACGAGGTCCGGCGACGAGCGACAAGGCGGCGGGGACGCGCTGGATCAGGAGGTCTCACGCACGAGGAGCTCAGACGCGAGGCGGCGGCGGCTCGGACCCTGGATGGGCTCGGGGCGGGCTCCAGATGGGCCCTGAGGGCCGCGGCGAAGTGGGGCGCTGGGAAGGCGACGTGGAGGGCTGCGAGTGGCCACGGGCGGCAGCTGGCGGCGGCTGGCCAGTGGGAGCTCGCCAAGTGGCGGCGGGGGAGCCGGCCGGCGCGGAAAACGATGGAGGGGGTGGGAGTTGGCGGCGGCTGATGATTGGGGCGCAGAAATTGAGGAGGAGGGGGTATGTGGAGGCCAAAAATGGCATGGGTAGGTGTATATAAAGGGGTAGGGCCTAGGGTTTGGGTTTAGGGGTTTTTTCGGACCCTCCGATCACGATCGGGCGGTTCTGGAAGCGAGGAGGGGTAGGCTGGCCTAGGTGGTTGTGGGAAGAGAAGAGAGGGCAGCCCGGCACAGGTTTCTGGAGACCGGAAACGTCCGACGAATAAACCGGCTGATGCCTTCCCACCCACCCAGGTTCAAGGCATGGTACTTGCAATTTGGGGTTGTTGCACTAATTATACTGTAGGGGGTTCCCTTACAGTCTTTCTATAAAAAAACGAATAAACCGGCAACGGTGCCGCTACGGATGGCGGTTGGGCGGTCAAACGGGCTCCGAATGCGACGAAACTTGACAGGCGCTCTGACTACACCAAGATAAGACCGCACGCCAAGTTTCAACCCATTCCGAGAACATTTTCCAGCCACTTATAAAATAATATTTCGGAGGTGCCGCGGGCGCGTGCAAGTGTGTCTGGGCTCAGAACGGACAACGGAAGGAATGGGGAGACCGGGACGGATGCAAGTTTTAAGAAAACAAGCGGATGCAATGCGGATGATGCAATGATGAATGCAACAAACAAATAAAACACACAACGACAACGAAGAACATTGAAGGCTTCTGGAGCATCGGTCTCGGGGCGTTACAGGGTGCTAGTGTCAGTGCCATACCTTATACTTTATATAAAGAAATTATGCAAGATATTGCACCTGCTGAGATAAAAGATATTGATGTTACTATTAAGCTTGCCAATAGAGATACTATTTCACCAGTTGGGATTGTTAGATATGTTGAAGTCTTGTGTGGGAAAATTAAATATCCTACTGATTTTCTTGTTCTTGCTTCCCCACAAGATGACTTTTGTCCCATTATATTTGGTAGACCCTTCTTGAATACTGTTAATGCTAAGATAGACTGCGAAAAGGATATTGTTACTGTTGGTTTAGGGGATATGTCTCATGATTTTAATTTTGCTAAATTTCGTAGACAACCCCATGATAAAGAATTGCCTAGTAAAGATGAAATTATTGGTCTTGCTTCTATTGCCGTGCCTCCTAATGATCCTTTAGAACAATATTTGCTAGACCATGAAAATGATATGTTTATGAATGAAAGAAGGGAAATAGATGCAGTATCCTTTAAACAGGTGTGACGCCCCCGATTCAATCATACACTAATCATGCCCGCAAACGTGTACGATCAAGATCAGGGACTCACGGGAAGATATCACAACACAACTCTAAAACATAAATAAGTCATACAAGCATCATAATACAAGCCAGGGGCCTCGAGGGCTCGAATACAAGTGCTCGATCATAGACGAGTCAGCGGAAGCAACAATATCTGAGTACAGACATAAGTTAAACAAGTTTGCCTTAAGAAGGCTAGCACAAACTGGGATACAGATCGAAAGAGGCGCAGGCCTCTTGCCTGGGATCCTCCTAAACTACTCCTGGTCGTCGTCAGCGGCCTACACGTAGTCGTAGGCACCTCCAGTGTAGTAGGAGTCGTTGTCGATGGTGGCGTCTGGCTCCTGGGCTCCGGCATCTAGTTGCGACAACCAGGTAGAAGGGAAGGGGGAAAAGAGGGAGAAAAGCAACAGTGAGTACTCATCCAAAGTACTCACAAGCAACGAGCTACACTACATATGCATGGGTATATGTGTAAAGGGCCATATCGGTGGACTGAACTGCAGAATGCCAGAATAAGAGGGGGATAGCTAATCCTGTCGAAGACTACGCTTCAGGCCACCTCCATCTTGCAGCATGTAGAAGAGAGTAGATGGTAAGTTCACCAAGCAGCATCGCATAGCATAAACCTACCCGGCGATCCCCTCCTCGTCGCCCTGTTAGAGAGCGATCACCGGATTATATCTGGCACTTGGAAGGGTGTGTTTTATTAAGTATCCGGTTCTAGTTGTCATAAGGTCAAGGTACAACTCCAAGTCATCCTGTTACCGAAGATCACGGCTATTCGAATAGATAAACTTCCCTGCAGGGGTGCACCACATTACCCGACACGCTCGATCCCTCTGACCGGGCACACTTTCCTGGGTCATGTCCGGCCTCGGGAGATCAACACGTCGCAGCCCCACCTAGGCTCAACAGAGAGGTCAGCACGCCGGTCTAAATCCTATGCGCGCATGGGTCTGGGCCCATCGCCCATTGCACACCTGCATGTTGCGTACGCGGCCGGAAGCAGACCTAGCCTCCCTTATACAAGAGTAGGCGTTCCAGTCCAATCCGGCGCACGTCGCTCAGTCGCTGACGTCAAAAAGAGCTTCGGCTGATACCACGACGCCGGCTGCCCATATCTTGTCCCACGTGGCGGTTAGTGCGTATAAGGTCAACGACCCAACTCAGATCAAATACCAAGATCTCGTTAAGCATGTTATTAAAGTAACTGCGAATGCCGACCAAGGCCAGGCCCACCTCTCTCCTAGGTGGTCTCAACCTGCCCTGTCGCTCCGCCACAATGTAACAGTCGGGGGCCGTCGGGAACCCATGCCCACCTCTACCGGGATGGAGCCACCTACCCCTTCAGCCCCCATCTCCGAACAGTATCATAAGTAATGTAACAGTATAAAGTATATAACATATGCCAGTGATCACCTCCCGAAGTGATCACGGCCCAGTAGTATAGCATGGCAGACGGACAAGAGTGTAGGGCCACTGATGGAACACTAGCATCCTATACTAAGCAGTAGGATAGCAGGTAAGGGTAACAATTGTAGCAACAATGACAGGCTATGCATCAGAATAGGATTAACTGAAAGCAGTAACATGCTACGCTACTCTAATGCAAGCAGTATAGAGAAGGAATAGGCGATATCTGGTGATCAGGGGGGGGGGGCTTGCCTGGTTGCTCTGGCAAGGAGGGGTCGTCAACACCGTAGTCGAACGGGGCACCGGCAGCGGCGTCGGCCTCATAGTCTACCGGAGAGAAGAGGGGGAAGAAACAATGAATACTATGCAAACATATGCATAACGATGCATGACAAAGCAAACAGGGGTGTTAGGTGTGCCCTAACGCGGTAGGAGGAGATACCGACGATGGGGGAAAACATCCGGGAAAGTATCCCAGGTGTTTCGCGTTTTCAGAAAGATGAACCGAAGGTGAAATGTTGCAGGTTCGTTTCGCTAGGGATGTGTGGCGGGCGAACGGGCTACGTATTCGGATTCGTCTCATCGTTCTGAGCAACTTTCATGTAGAAAGTATTTCCATCCGAGTTACGGTTTATATTATTTTATTTTTTAAAGTTTTAAATCATTTTTAGAATTTATTTAATTAATTTAATTCAACATTATCCAGAACAGTGCATGCTGACGTCATCATGACGTCACCAGTCAACAGAGGTGTTGACTGGGACGCTGACGTGTGGGACCCACCTATCATACTCTGATTAGGTTAATTAGGATTTAGCTAATCTAATTACTGTTTAATTAAACTAACTAGTTTATTAAATTAATTAAACATGATTAATTAACTTAATTAATTCACTAATTAATTAATTAATTAATTATTAACTTTATTAATTCATTTTTATTTTATTTTATTTTTCTTTTTTCTATAAAAACGTTCTGGGCATGGGGCCCCACTGTCATTGGCTAAGGGGGGCCTTAGCGGGTCGTGCGGGTAGGCAGGTCTCGGGCGACGAGCGGGCGCCCGTTAACGGGCGAACCCGGGCGGCCGCCGCAGGCGCGCGAGCAGCGCCGGCGAGGCAGGCTGGGCGCCAACTGCAGGCAAGAGGGGAGGCGGGGCTGCGGTTGGCGGGGTGGTGCGACAGCAGTGGCGGAGGCGGAGCGTGCGGCAGCGGGTGACGTGGCCCAGTGGATACAGCTGCGAGGCGCAGCAGCAACAGCGCGCATGAGGGGCCACCGGGGGAGCGAGCGACGGCGAGCACAGTGGTTGCTCGAGGGCCGGGATGCGACAGGGGAGCAAGGGGTGGAGGCGGCAGGAGCACGGCCACGGGCAGCTGCGGCCGCAGCCAGGGCATGCCCTGGGTGCAGCTAGTAGAGACAAGGCGCACGGGAGGGGGGTCGCGGTGAGCGAGTCGCAGGGGCGGGGTGAGCGTGGGCCGGAGGCGCGAACGCTGGCAGCGGCACGTACGCAGACAACGACGGTCGGAGGAAGAGGCCGTGGCGGAGTGTGAGCTCGGGCGCGAGACGACGCGTGCGCGCGCGTGCGCTGGACGTGGCCGTGGCCGTGAGCGCGAGCGTGAGGAAGACAGGAGGAGGGGAGCTCACGAGGTGTTCGTAGGGACGGGGACGGAGCGGAAGCAGTCCGGCGGGGAGGAGGAGGCAGGCCGGCGAGGCGCGTCGGCGAAGGACAGCGTCGGGCGCGTCGGTTCCTTGCCCCCGATCTCGATCCAGATCGGGGGAAAGAGGAGTGGTGCGAGTGGGAGTAGTGGGGGGGGGTTAGGGTTTCGGGGGGTGAGGGGATATGGGGAATGGGGGTGGCCGGTTGGGCCCGGCCTGCTGGGCCGAAGCCCAGTGGGGGGGGGGGTTGATTGCTTTTCTTTTCCTCTTGTTTTTGTTTTCTCTTTTACTCCTTTTTTATTTATTTTCTTTTCTGTTTTCTTTTAGTTTCCTTTTATAGCAAAAATACCAAAATGGCACCTAATTTGATGTTACCAAATATGCCACTACCACACTAACTTGCTACCCAAGCTAAAATAGTTTCGTAATTATTAACATTTAAAGTATTTAAACAATAGTTTTCGCTACTGCTTTATTCATCTTATAGTATTTAAATATTTTATAAAGGTGTGGTTTCTCCACCATAATTACATATGAAATATTTGGTTCACTCCGAACATTTTAGTTTTAATATTTGAAAACTTTTATTGTTTGCTTGATTTTGAATTTGAATTTGAATCGGTTTCGAACTAACGCGAGATTAGCAACAGTAATCGAAGTGGCGTGGCATCATTAGAAGAGGGTTGCTGTAGCTTAATTATCCGGGCGTCACAATTCTCCTCCACTACAAGAAATCTCGTCCCGAGATTTAGGAGCGGGAGTAAGGGGGAGGGATTTGGTTACGAAATTCTAACGATTCTTCTCGGTCTTGGTTGCTCTTCTCGGTCTTGGTTGCTCTTCTCGAAGAGGTAGATCCACTATGTTGATGTCTTCATTTCTCTGCTTCAAGTCATCATGATGAAGGATCCTCCTTTCTTCGGAAACTCCATCGTACTTACGAAAGAAAAAGGGGGTGTATTCCGGGGGAACAGACCTCTGCACGGTTGACTAACTGGTAGATAACATCGGGGAAGGTGGCGGAAAGTAACTCTCGAATTGAAACTTGAGAAAATATCTAGAGCAAAGTAAGGAGGTATCATGGGGAGTTTCGAGCAGGTAGGCAATTGCTCGATGCCTGAAACACGGCGTGCAAGGGGTTCAAAGCAACGGGAATAAGTATTGCAGCTGAAACCAAAATAGATCATCTCTAGGAAGGTGGCTCGTAATCTATAGACAAAGCCAAGCATGAGGAATAACTTTGGGAACAGAGGTGTATAAGAGAGTCAGGTTTCGATCCTGTGAAACTTGCGGGTTATGGGCCCATCATGTGGGTTAAAGTAGGAAGGGTGGTGACATCTTGCACGGTCATGATAGCAAGGCATGTCGGAGAATAACCGGTCAGTTATGTTGGCAGCATCGTTGGTACCAAGGGCGAGGGACGAAGAGAACCATTTTCCTGCTCGTTGAACGAGGCGGACCAATAGGCAAAGTTCTCTTCCATCGGTGGCTACCGGAATGTCATCAACAATAGTAACAGGGTCTTGCTGACAGAATTGTACAACGAGGTGTTTACATAAGCAGGAGAATATTACTGCTTAGATCATATATATCACCAGAAAGGTCAAACCAAACAATGGAAAGGAAAATATGATTACCAGTTTCAATAGAGCACTGGAAAGGAAAATGTGTTTAAACACATATTTCAGGGGTATATCCTTCCCAAGGACAAACAGAGCAAGATATCCATGAAGGATATAAAGTAGAAAACCATTTAGGCAAGGGGAGATAAATTTCATGACATTACCCATACAATGGTGTTTGGATAATTGACCAAGAAACATTTAGCATTGGGCTTCAAATGTTCTTGTTGAAAATCGAAGTACCACAGACATGCTTCGAGATAGCATTGACATGGTCGTTAAGCAAAGTTTCGGACTTTGGACACACAAAGCATCCATCAGGAACAACTCATAGAATAAGTCTTATGATTTCCTCATGAAAGAATCGCTAATCTTGCTAAAAAGGAAACTATAACAATAGGTCCTCAGGCCAGGTGTGCTGGGCATGACATCACCTTACCGGGTCATAAAAGACCAGTGTTATAACTCTTGGAAATATGTTCCAACCATCATATCTGACCAAGATTTAGATCTGATTGGTGTCAGGACGCCTGAGAAGAAAAAAGGTGCGACACAAATTGATGAGAAGACATCGTAAGATTCTCGAGAAATGAACCATGGAAGCGAGTTCCGATATAAAGAGTTCATTAATAAACCATGGAGAGGATGAGGAGGTGGCTGATGGACTCTGCGGTAGTTCATCGAGGTTTCCAAAAAGATGGATTTCCACAATTAAGGAACAAGGAGATAACATTTGTCGGATCAAATGATATGATGGGGTATGCTCGAGGAAAACATACACAATTAATCATTGGTTGAAAGGTGCGCCCGAAATATGGGCATAGGTAACATGATCAGTGTTAGAATGGTGATTCAATAACGAAACTATCAGTCATTCACTTCGAAACAATAGGGTTGCTAGAGATACTAAATTCTCACAACAGAGTTCACTCAACATGGGGGCCAAGAAAATAATGGTGATGGCGAGAAGCATGACTGCACCAACAATTTCTTAAGAGGTGGTGGAATTCTCACGACATTCTTGACATAAAAGATGGTAATACTCCAAGGTAGAGCATAACATAAGTCGGATAGCAAGGAACTTAAGGTACGACACAAAACTAGAACAAGTTTTGTGTTGGGAGGGAAAGCAAGAATGTCGTCGATGTTAACACAAATCATCGAGGGGGCAAGCATGAAATTTCTCATCAGGAATTCAATTGATATCCTGGAAGAGCTCAGAATGCTGATGATGATCACGACATAATTGTCGAGAGACTTCATGAAGATATAATCGATCGACGATGACATCAAGTCAAAGGAATGATGAAAGCGAATGGTTATTGGAACCACGGGTTTGACACAAACTCGAAATCAAGTTTGTTGTTCAAAGAGAAATGATATGACGAGGAAGATCGACATAAGATTAGCTCACTGTCGAAATTTTTGCTCCAGGAAGAACCAGGTAGTAAAGTTAAAAATTTGCACGATAATGATATAGCTGATCAGGCTAGGAATGATGTGATGGGGTATAAAACTTCCCAGTATCAAGTACTAGGTGTAATGCCGGAAGGTAAATCCGAGTAGAGGTTGGACGGGAGAAATGATTTGCATAGTATAAGTATTTTAACTTATCCGGTAAATGGAATCAAGGAGGAAATATGGTCGGAGCCACGATTTCAAAGGATCAATTCATAGATACAAGATGAGCTTGTACCAAAGAAATATTTATTATTTTACGAGCAGCTTCCATGAGAAGTTCTAAATCGTGTCCATGGGCATGAACACAAAGTTCAAGGTCGACTCCCACTTCTCCAATGCATAACTTTTCATTCACTTCTCATTTTTTTTGAAGAAGTTGTAATGTTTAAATTTTTATCTAGCAAAACACCAGAAGAGTATGACTCGTGATAGCTCTCGGGTTTACCCCGGATCTAGAAAGGCATAGATTCAACCCTTAGGGGCATCCTGGAAACATATACCACAAGCTTCAATAGTAAATAACACAAGCTCGATAGTAGAGCATGGGTGACAAAAGGAGAGGATACAATTTACCGAAGGCATTATGTATCAGGGAAAGATCTTCTCGAGGTTTTTGTATACGAAGGACACAGTCGGATGATATTACAACAAAGGATCTGACAGTCCATAGCGGAGCTGATGTGAGTATCGGCACACAACCAGAGGAAGAAACAATGCGAAGGCATTGGATTATAGAAGCAACTGACTAATTTAAAGCTCACATGAAAAGGAATTATGATTTCCAAATCAAAGGATCAGAAGCAAACGCTCTGACTAAGGATGGATAAGTTGAGTAAGCTTAGGGGTAAAATCGTCAACAATTTGATTGGTCGAGATCCAACTAATGTTTTAAATGATGTCTGAGCCGAAAGGATGAATTCTAGGATCTGATCGAGGATTGCGAGCATTCGCAGCATATTGAATCAATGGACTCAAAATGATATTGACAAAGGCTGCCAATAAGATTACTATACTTATGGGATTAACCATAATGCAAGCAAGCAAGAATTTCAAGAGCAATAAGCTACTAAGGATTTTTGAAAGATCGGATATTATTTCAAAGACCTTAGTGAAACACATAAACAACTGGGGATGGGCGGATACTCGGTAAGTGCGAGGAATTATCCGTAGGGGTGTTCATGTGGGTAATGAATTGCAAGGCAGTGGGCACAGAGTATTCTCGGAACAATAGAGAGAATTTTTGGGGTATCTTGTAATAACAAGATCAATGGGATTGAAAGGGCAAGTGTATGTAGTTATCCATAATGATATAACAGTGGTAGGGAATTTGCAAAGGCAGTGGGCACAAGTGTCGCGAGAGAACATCGGATATTATCTTCGAAATCTTCTGGTGCAGCAGGCGATCATCTGTAATAAGGGACTCTCCAGGTGGATGTGATCACGAGATCCTAATGTTAGATTTAGTAAAACCATTTTAACCTGAATAGAAGAGAGATAAGAGTCCCAGAGTAAAGACGAGGAATAAAAGATCCTAATACCACCCAATGGCGATGTGGGGCCGTAAGCGGCACAGCCATGTTAGTAAAAGTTTTGTAAAGTCTAGACTCGACTTCGGCCAAGGAGTTTGGAAGGGGGATTCCTATAGGCAGTCGGCTCTGATACCAACTTGTGACGCCCCCGATTCAATCGTACACTAATCATGCACGCAAACGTGTACGATCAAGATCAGGGACTCACGGGAAGATATCACAACACAACTCTAAAACATAAATAAGTCATACAAGCATCATAATACAAGCCAGGGGCCTCGAGGGCTCGAATACAAGTGCTCGATCATAGACGAGTCAGCGGAAGCAACAATATCTGAGTACAGACATAAGTTAAACAAGTTTGCCTTAAGAAGGCTAGCACAAACTGGGATACAGATCGAAAGAGGCGCAGGCCTCCTGCCTGGGATCCTCCTAAACTACTCCTGGTCGTCGTTAGCGGCCTACACGTAGTCGTAGGCACCTCCAGTGTAGTAGGAGTCGTTGTCGATGGTGGCGTCTGGCTCCTGGGCTCCGGCATCTGGTTGCGACAACCAGGTAGAAGGGAAGGGGGAAAGAGGGAGAAAAGCAACAGTGAGTACTCATCCAAAGTACTCACAAGCAACGAGCTACACTACATATGCATGGGTATATGTGTAAAGGGCCATATCGGTGGACTGAACTGCAGAATGCCAGAATAAGAGGGGGATAGCTAATCCTGTCGAAGACTACGCTTCAGGCCACCTCCATCTTGCAGCATGTAGAAGAGAGTAGATGGTAAGTTCACCAAGCAGCATCGCATAGCATAAACCTACCCGGCGATCCCCTCCTCGTCGCCCTGTTAGAGAGCGATCACCGGATTATATCTGGCACTTGGAAGGGTGTGTTTTATTAAGTATCCGGTTCTAGTTGTCATAAGGTCAAGGTACAACTCCAAGTCATCCTGTTACCGAAGATCACGGCTATTCGAATAGATAAACTTCCCTGCAGGGGTGCACCACATTACCCGACACGCTCGATCCCTCTGGCCGGGCACACTTTCCTGGGTCATGTCCGGCCTCGGGAGATCAACACGTCGCAGCCCCACCTAGGCTCAACAGAGAGGTCAGCACGCCGGTCTAAATCCTATGCGCGCATGGGTCTAGGCCCATCGCCCATTGCACACCTGCATGTTGCGTACGCGGCCGGAAGCAGACCTAGCCTCCCTTATACAAGAGTAGGCGTTCCAGTCCAATTCGGCACACGTCGCTCAGTCGCTGACGTCAAAAAGAGCTTCGGCTGATACCACGACGCCGGCTGCCCATATCTTGTCCCACGTGGCGGTTAGTGCGTATAAGGTCAACGACCCAACTCAGATCAAATACCAAGATCTCGTTAAGCATGTTATTAAAGTAACTGCGAATGCCGACCAGGGCCAGGCCCACCTCTCTCCTAGGTGGTCTCAACCTGCCCTGTCGCTCCGCCACAAAGTAACAGTCGGGGGCCGTCGGGAACCCAGGCCCACCTCTACCGGGATGGAGCCACCTGCCCCTTCAGCCCCCATCTCTGAACAGTATCATAAGTAATGTAACAGTATAAAGTATATAACATATGCCCGTGATCACCTCCCGAAGTGATCACGGCCCAGTAGTATAGCATGGCAGACGGACAAGAGTGTAGGGCCACTGATGGAACACTAGCATCCTATACTAAGCAGTAGGATAGCAGGTAAGGGTAACAACTATAGCAACAATGACAGGCTATGCATCAGAATAGGATTAATCGGAAGCAGTAACATGCTACGCTACTCTAATGCAAGCAGTATAGAGAAGGAATGGGCGATATCTGGTGATCAAGGGGGGGGGGGGCTTGCCTGGTTGCTCTGGCAAGGAGGGGTTGTCAACACCGTAGTCGAACGGGGCACCGGCAGCGGCGTCGGCCTCGTAGTCTACCGGAGAGAAGAGGGGGAAGAAACAATGAATACTATGCAAACATATGCATAACGATGCATGACAAAGCAAACAGGGGTGTTAGGTGTGCCCTAACGCGGTAGGAGGAGATACCGGCGAAGGGGGGAAACATCCGGGAAAGTACCCTAGGTGTTTCGCGTTTTTGGATAGATGAACCGGAGGTGAAATGTTGCAGTTTCGCTATGCTAGGGTGTGTGGCGGGCGAACAGGCTGCCTATTCGGATTCGTCTCGTCGTTCTGAGCAACTTTCATGTAGAAAGTATTTCCATCCGAGTTACGGTTTATTTTATTTTAATTTTTAAAGGTTTAAATCATTTTTAGAATTTATTTAATTAATTTAATTCAACATTATCCAGAACAGTGCATGCTGACTGGGACGCTAACATGTGGGACCCACCTGTCATACTATGATTAGGTTAATTAGGATTTAGCTAATCTAATTACTGTTTAATTAAACTAACTAGTTTATTAGATTAATTAAACATGATTAATTAATTTAATTAATTCACTAATTAATTAATTAATAACTTTATTAATTCATTTTTATTTTATTTTCTTTTTCTTTTTTATAAAAACGTTCTGGGCGTGGGGCCCCACTGTCATTGGCTAAGGGGGGCCTTAGCGGGTCGTGCGGGCAGGCAGGTCTCGGGCGACGAGCGGGCGCCCGTTAACGGGCGAACCCGGGCGGCCAACGTAGGCGCGCGAGCAGCGCCGGCGTGGTAGGCTAGGCGCCAACTGCAGGCGAGAGGGGAGGCGGGGCTGCGGTTGGCGAGGCGGCGCGACAGCAGAGGCGGAGCGTGCGACAGCGGGTGGCGTGGCGCGACGGATACAGCTGCGAGGCGCAGTAGCAACAGCGCGCATCAGGGGCCACCGGGGGAGCGAGCGATGGCGAGCACAGTGGTTGCTCGAGGGCTGGGACTCGACAGGGAGCAAGGGGTGGAGGCGGCAGGAGCGCGGCCACGGGCAGCTGCGGGCGCAGCCAGGGCATGCCCTGGGTGCGGCTAGTAGAGACAGGGCGCACGGGGGGGTCGCGGTGAGCGAGTCGCAGGGGCGGGGTGAGCGCGGGCCGGAGGCGCGAACGCTGGCAGCGGCGCGTACGCAGACGACGACGGTCGGAGGAAGAGGCCATGGCGGAGTGCGAGCTCGGGCGCGGGACGGGCGACGTGCGCGCGCAGGATGGCGCGTGCGCTGGACGTGGCCGTGGCCATGAGCGCGTGCGCGAGGAAGACAGGAGGAGGGGAGCTCACGAGGTGTTCGTAGGGACGGGGCAGTGGGGCGCAGGGAGGAGGACGGAGACGACGGGGACAGAGCGGAAGCAGTCCGGCGGGGAGGAGGAGGCAGGCCAGCGAGGCGCGTCGGCGAAGGACGGCGTCGGGCACGTCGGTTCCTTGCCCCCGATCTCGATCCAGATCGGGGGAAAGAGGAGTGGTGCGAGTGGGAGTAGTGGGGGGGTTAGGGTGAGGGGGGTGAGGGGATATGGGGAATGGGGGTGGCCGGTTGGGCCGGGCCTGCTGGGCCGAAGCCCAGTGGGGGGGGGGGGGTTGATTGCTTTTCTTTTCCTCTTGTTTTTGTTTTCTCTTTTACTCCTTTTTTTAATTTATGTTCTTTTCTGTTTTCTTTTAGTTTCCTTTTATTTTTGTTTTAGCAAAAATACCGAAATGGCACCTAATTTGATGTTACCAAATATGCCACTGCCACACTAACTTGCTACCCAAGCTAAAATAGTTTCATAATTATTAACATTTAAAAGTATTTAAACAATAGTTTTTGCTACCGCTTTATTCATCTTATAGTATTTAAATATTTTATAAAGGTGTGGTTTCTCCACCATAATTACCTATGAAATATTTGGTTCACTCCGAACATTTTAGTTTTAATATTTGAAAACTTTTATTGTTTGCTTGATTTTGAATTTGAATTTGAATTGGTTTCGAACTAACGCGAGATTAGCAACAGTAATCGAAGTGATGTGGCATCATTAGCAAATGGTTGCTGTAGCTTAATTATCCGGGCGTCACAACAGGGACCTATTTGAAACACAACTTGCGTGTTGAAATTCTAGGGGATCCTCCTCCACCCAAGGGTGATCCCGTGTTTGAGCTTAAACCATTACCTGATACTCTTAAATATGCTTATCTTGATGAAAAGAAGATATATCCTATTATTATTAGTGCTAACCTTTCAGAGCGGGAAGAAGAGAAATTATTGAAAACTCTGAAGAAGCACCGTGCTGCTATTGTATATACTCTTGATGATCTTAAGGGCATTAGTCCCACTCTATGCCAACACAAAATAAAATTGGAGAAAGACGCTAAACCGGTTAAATCCTAAGATGAAAGAAGTGGTAAGAAATTAAATACTAAAGCTTCTGGAGGCAGGTATAATTTATCCTGTTGCTGATAGTCAGTGGGTAAGTCCTGTCCATTGTGTCCCTAAGAAGGGAGGTATTACTGTTGTTTCTAATGATAAATATGAATTGATCCCACAAAGAATTGTTTCAGGTTATAGAATGGTAATTGACTTCCGCAAATTAAATAAAGCTACTAGAAAAGATCATTACCCTTTACCTTTTATTGATCAAATGCTAGAAAGATTATCCAAACATACACATTTTTGATTTCTAGATGGTTATTCTGGTTTCTCTCAAATACCTGTGTCAAAAGAGGATCTGGAAAAGACCACTTTTACTTGCCCTTTCGGTACCTTTGCTTATAGACGTATGCCTTTTGGTTTATGCAATGCACCTGCTACCTTTCAAAGATGTATGACTGCTATATTCTCTGACTTTCGTGAAAAGATTGTTGAGGTTTTCATGGATGATTTCTCTGTGTATGGAACTTCTTTTGATGATTGCTTAAGCAACCTTGATCGAGTTTTGCAGAGATGTGAAGAAACTAATCTTGCCTTGAATTGGGAGAAGTGCCACTTTATGGTTAATGAAGGTATTGTCTTGGGGCATAAAATTTCTGAAAGAGGTATTGAAGTTGATAAAGCTAAACTTGATGCTATTGAAAAGATGCCGTGTCCTAAGGACATTAAAGGTATAAGAAGTTTCCTTGGTCATGCTGGTTTTTATTGGAGGTTCATTAAAGACTTCTCAAAAATTTCTAGGCCTTTGACTAATCTCTTACAAAAAGATGTTCCTTTTGTCTTTGATGATGATTGTGTAGAAGCATTTGAAATACTTAAGAAAGCCTTGATTTCTACACCTATTGTTCAGCCACCTGATTGGAATTTACCCTTTGAAATTATGTGTGATGCTAGTGATTATGCTGTAGGTGCTGTTTTAGGACAAAGAGTTGATAAGAAATTAAATGTTATCCAATATGCTAGTAAAACTCTAGACAGTGCACAATCAAATTATGCTACTACTGAAAAAGAATTTTTAGCAGTTGTATTTGCTTGTGATAAGTTCAGACCTTATATTGTTGATTCTAAAGTAATTGTTCACACTGATCATGCTGCTATTAAATATCTTATGGAAAAGAAAGATGCTAAACCTAGAGTTATTAGATGGGTTCTCTTGCTACAAGAATTTGATTTGCATATTATTGATAGGAAGGGACACTACTAGGGAAAACCCTAGCAGTAGCGCGGGTATTTTGCCTATCAGTAGCGCGGGACGTCGCGCTACTGATAAGGCGCTACAGCTAACGTGTAGCAGTAGCGCCTGTCGTCCCACGCTACTGCTATACATGGATAGCAGTAGCGCGCTTTAAGGAAGAGCACTGCTGATAATATCTGCAGCATTTTTTACAGGGAAGCGCTACTGGTAAGGCAACGCTACTGCTAACTTTGTTCCCCTCGCTACTACTAGTTTTATTAGTTTTTTTTTCTGCATATTTGTTTTGTATTTGAATTGGCTTTATACAATAATCTTTAGCATATCATACACATACAAATGTAATCATAGCATATACATACAACTAGTCTCATCAAATCATGTCATCATCATCCAACACAAAGTGGTGTCTCGTCATCATCTCGAAAATAGCGATACAAGTCTCGATTACTTGTAACTACATCGTCATCCATCTAAACAATGATATACGTGAGAAGAGCTATCACTTTGAGTGAGAGCGGAACTATGCAGTACATGAGTTCGTATCCCTCTCTCGCATTAGCATGAACCTAAACTAACTACTGCCTGTCGCTCGGAAACCAGAAACCGGTACACCTGGGCCTGACACTCTGGCCACTCGTCGTATATACTCCTGGCGTAGCACTTCTTCGCCATCGATGATCTATGCACCTACATCGTCACTTGAGTCGATGATATGCAACATATATAGTTGAGCAACAGAAAGAGACAGACTTGGCAAAAAAAGAAGCAACATATCATAAGCATAAATAACAAAGTTGATCATCGCTAGTCGAGGAGGACGGTTTAATTACATCACAAATAAAGTGTCGGTCTCAGTCCCCGATGCCACCGGTGGGCCCAGCAACAACATCGGTTGATCGTCGGCAAGGCTCAAAAATTCGTCTGGCGCCCGGTAGACGTCGTCGCAATCACCAGAACCCTGTCCTTCATTGTTGCTAGCCATGTTTCCTACGATTAAATCTAGTCAATTAATTCTAGACCTAATAAAATGAATAATGACATAAAAAGGCCTATTGTTTTGCAGGAACATTGACTCCTTCCCGGTGCGGCAAATCCCGGGCACTCGATATGTCCTAGTTTGTAGCACAAGTCATGCCGAAATTCACGGAAAATTTCGGCATGACCTTTGCTAAAAACTGGACAAATCGAGAACCTGAAATTTGCCGGAACGGAAATGAATCAACATTTCGGCAAAACATAGGCCACTCGGCTTCATTCCCTGGAAACAACAAAAGGCCACTTGGGCACAATCGAAACATATGCAAACACAATTGAGGAATTTGCATATATCCTGACCACTTCAAATTTGCATGTCCTAGCGTTTGACAGTACAAGAAAATCTACACAAATCTCATGCTCTCTCAAACTCAATTCAAAATATAGATTATATTTAGTTAACTACTGAACTAAACTTTACTCTAAACTAAACCCTACTGCCCTAATTAACATCTAGTTAAACAAACTCAATTCAAAAACTAAACCCTACTGAACTAATTAACATCAACATTATCTACTACTTAACATCTATTATTACCCTAACTAAAAACATCAACATTATCTACTACTTAAAATTAACATCTATTAACTAAAAAGGATGGGTGGGGGCTTACAGAGAGGGGAGAGACGGTGGCGGGGAGGTGCTTGGCGATGGAGGTAGGGGCGGCGAGGGCAGGCTCGGGATCGGGATGCGGCGGTCCTGGCGGGCTCGGGGGCGGTGAGGTCGAGGGCGGCGGCAGTGATGTCGAGGGAGGCGACGGTGAGGTCGAGGGCGGCCCGAGAGGCGGCGGCGGTGAGGCTGGGCGGCCTCGGGGGCGGCGGTGAGGATGAGCGCGGCGTCGACGCCAGCAGGAGACGGCGGCGAAGTGGGGGCGACGGTGAAGTGGGGGAGACGGCGGCGAAGTGGGGTGAGGGATCGATTTGGGGGAGAAGTGGTGGCCGGGGGGAAACCGTTTTTGGTTGAGTCAAAAATAACAGTAGCGCGTTACAGAAAATGCGCTATAGCTAAGTTAGCTATAGCGCGTTTCAGCGAACGCGCTACTGCTACGTCTTCATCATTTTTCCCTTTTTCATTTATTTTTCTTTACATTTTATATTTTTCCTTTCTCCTTTTTCTATTTCTTTCATTTTCATTAAATTTTCTATTCATTTTTCATTTTATTTTATTTTCCTTAGCAGTAGCGCTTTACGCATAAACGCGCTGCTATAAGTATATTAGCGGTAGCGCGGTTTTTGGAAGATCGCTACTACTATGTGTAGCCCATCGGCTAAGTGATTGGAATTTTAGTACTAGCGAGTTTTCGGTCAGATGCGCTACTGATATATGTCCATCTGTAGCGCGCTTATTTTGCACGCGCTACTGCTGTCTAGTAGTAGCGTGCTTTTTTAACAAGCGCTATTGCTAAAGTTTTGTGTATAACGTTTTCCCTAGTAGTGGGAGTTGAGAACACCGTTGCAAATAACTTATCTAGGTTAGAGAATGTTCTTGATGACCCACAACCTATTGATGATAGCTTTCCTGATGAACAATTAGCTGTCATAAATGCTTCTCGTACTGCTCCACGGTATGCTGAATATGCTAATTACATTGTTGCTAAATTTATACCACCTAGTTTCACATACCAGCAAAAGAAAAAGTTTTTCTATGATTTAAGACATTACTTCTGGGATGACCCACACCTTTATAAAGAAGGAGTAGATGGTGTTATTAGACGTTGTGTACTGATACGTCTCCAACGTATCTATAATTTTTGATTGTTCCATGCTATATTATATTCTGTTTTGGACATTAATGGGCTTTATTATACACTTTTATATTATTTTTGGGACTAACCTATTAACTTGAGGCCCAGCCCAGAATTGCTGTTTTTTGCCTATTTCAGAGTTTCGCAGAAAAAGAATATCAAACGGAGTCCAAACGGAATGAAACCTTCGGGAACGTGATCCAGAGGACTTGGACCCTACGTCAAGACATCAACCAAGAGGGCACGAGGTAGGGGGCGCGCCCTCCACCCTCGTGGGCCCCACGTTGCTCCACCGACGTACTTCTTCCTCCTATATATACCTACGTACCCCCAAACTACCAGATACGGAGCCAAAAACCTAATTCCACCACCGCAACCTTCTATACCCGTGAGATCCCATCTTGGGGCCTTTTCCGGAGCTCCGCCGGAGGGGGCATCGATCACGGAGGGCTTCTACATCAACACCATAGCCTCTCCGATGATGTGTGAGTAGTTTACCTCAGACCTTCGGGTCCATAGTTATTAGCTAGATGGCTTCTTCTCTCTTTTTGGATCTCAATACAATGTTCTCCCCCTCTCTTGTGGAGATCTATTTGATGTAATCTTGTTTTGCGATGTGTTTGTTGAGACCGATGAATTGTGGGTTTATGATCAAGTTTATCTATGAACAATATTTGAATCTTCTCTGAATTATTTTATGTATGATTGGTTATCTTTGCAAGTCTCTTCGAATTATCAGTTTGGTTTGGCCTACTAGATTGATCTTTCTTGCAATAGGGAGAAGTGCTTAGCTTTGGGTTCAATCTTGCGGTGTCCTTTCCTAGTGACAGTAGGGGCAGCAAGGCACGTATTGTATTGTTGCCATCGAGGATAACAAGATGGGGTTTATACCATAGTGCATGAGTTTATCCCTCTACATCATGTCATCTTACTTAAGGCGTTACTCTGTTCTTTTGAACTTAATACTCTAGATGCATGCTGGATAGCGGTCGATGTGTGGAGTAATAGTAGTAGACGCAGGCAGGAGTCGGTCTACTTGTCTCAGACGTGATGCCTATCACTACAAAAAAATACACTTCCGTGATGATACATGTTTGTCACAGTAGGTCGCATTTTTTTGTTATGCATGTACATCCATGACAAATTTATGATAGAATCAAGATAGTCATACCTGTGCTGTCGTAGAAGTGTTCCATGACATTACCAAAATTATCATCACGGAAGTGTCCACTTCCATGATAATAAATCGCGCGTCACAGAAGTGCTTTCGTCAAGGGTGACCGACACGTGGCATCAACCATAACGGAACGTCGTTAAGCTATCGGGTCGGGTTTTGGATCCGATAACCCGTTAACAGCCCCGACCAATGGGGATTTTCCACGTGTAAAATCATCATTGGCTGGAGGAAACACGTGTCAGGTCCGCGTTGGCACAGGTGTCACTCATCCAATGGGCGAGACGCGCCTATGATATGTTGACACATGGACCGGCCCATCAAGTTTAAATGGGCCGGCCCAACTGAAGGCCCACAAGATTTTGCGGACCATAATGGGCCGGCCCAGCTAAAGGCCCACGAGATTTTGCGGACCATAATGGGCTGGCCCAGCTAAAGGCCCACAAGATTTTGCGGGCCATAATGGGCTGGCCCAGGTAAAGGCCCACAAGATTTTTGTGTGCCATAATGGGCCGGCCCAGGTAAAGGCCCACAAGATCCTTGCGGATCATAATGGGCCGGCCCAGCTAAAGGCTCACGAGATTTCACCGACATTAATGGGCCGACCCAGCTGTAGGCCCACAAGATTTTGAGGACCCTAGTAGGCCGGCCCATTAACTGGCTGCCATGTTTTGGGCCAAATACTGGCCCATATTTGATCCGGTCAATTAATGGCCTGCCACGCTCCGGGCCTAATAGTGGCCCATATGAGATCTGGCCCGTTAAAAGCCTACCACGGTCTGGGCCAAATTACTGCCCAGATCAGGTCCGGCCCTTTAAGAGGCTTTGGGCTCAATTATGGCCCATATCAGATTCGGCCCGTCAACTGGACATTATGCTTTTGGGCCCACTTGCTAAAGGCCCACTTAGTAATTCGGCCTGATATTAGTTTTGGCCTGTTAAAGGCCCGTTTAACATTTTGGCCCTATATTAATTTCGGCCTGTTAAAAGCCCGTCATATAGTTGGGCCTAACTACGGCCCGGTTTGCATCCGGCCTGCTCGCAGCCGATATCTCATTGGGCCAAACAAGGACCGAGACAATTTTGGCCTGTTAAAAGCCCGTGATTTGATTCGCACAATTATGGGCCGGGGTTCATTTCGGGCTGCTGCCGGCCCGTGAGCTGTTCGGCACGTTTCAGGCCCAACCTACATCGTGATTGCATGACGGCCCGATTATGTACCGTAATTTTACGGTTTGGCCGGTTTATTGCGAAGACAGGATATATATATAGTAAAATAACTGCAGCATCGTGAATAAGAAAAAACCTAGACTATACAATAAAGAAATTACGACATATTACATCCACTGGGCATCAAAGTTGAAAGATCGTGGATGTCGCCTAGAGGGGGGGTGAATAGGCGATTTAAAATAATTACGGTTTAGGCTTGAACAAATGCGGAATAAACCTAGCGGTTAATTTGTCAAGCACAAAACCTACAACAACTAGGCTCACCTATGTGCACCAACAACTTATGCTAAGTAAGATAAACAACTAGGTGATAGCAAGATATATGACAAGAAACAATAAGGCTATCACAAAGTAAAGTGCATAAGTAAAGGGCTCGGGTAAGAGATAACCGAGGCACGCGGAGACGATGATGTATCCCGAAGTTCACACCCTTGCGGATGCTAATCTCCGTTTGGAGCGGTGTGGAGGCACAATGCTCCCCAAGAAGCCACTAGGACCCTTGAGGGCGGTCACCGAACCCGTACAAATGGCAACCCTTGGGGGCGGTCACCGAACCCGTACACTTTGGCAACCCTTGGGGGCGGTCACTGGTACCCGTCAAATTGCTCGGGGCGATCTCCACAACCTAATTGGAGACCCCGACGCTTGCCCGGAGCTTTACACCACAATGATTGAGCTCCGAACACCACCAACCGTCTAGGGCGCCCAAGCACCCAAGAGGAACAAGCTCAAGGGCACCAAGCACCCAAGAGTAATAAGCATCTCAACTTGTAACTTCCACGTATCACCGTGGAGAACTCAAACCGATGCACCAAATGCAATGGCAAGGGCACACGGAGTGCCCAAGTCCTTCTCTCTCGAATCCCCTCGAAGCAACTAATGCTAGGGAGGACAAAGAGAGGAAGAACAAGAAGGAGAACACCAAGAACTCCAAGATCTAGATCCAAGGGGTTCCCCTCACAAAGAGGAGGAAGTGATTGGTGGAAATGTGGATCTAGATCTCCTCTCTCTTTTCCCTCAAAAACTAGCAAGAATCCATAGAGGGATTGAGAGTTAGCAAGCTCGAAGAAGGTCAACAATGGGGGAAGAACACGAGCTCAATGGATGAAGTAGAATGGGGAAGAAGACCCCCTTATATAGTGGGGGAACAATCCAACCGTTACCCCCACTTCAGCCCCGCAGAGAGCGGTACTACCGCTTGGCCAGCGGTACTACCGCTTGCCCCTATAAGCGGTACTACCGCGGTACTGCCGCTGGGCCCAGAGCGGTACTACCGCGGTGGCAGGGCGGTACTACCGCATATGAGCGGTACAACGGCCCCCACTGCCGTGGCTAGTACCGTAAAACCCGACACGAAAAAAGACCCCTCGAATCGAGGCGGTACTAGCACGAGACCGCAGTGGTACTACGGCTGGGGGCTACCAGCGGTACTACCGCTCAGGAGCGGTACTACCGCTTGTAGCACCCAAGCGGTACTACCACTCTGGCCCGCGGTACTACCGCTAGGAAACCAAAACTGCCATAACTTCTGCATATGAGCTCCGAATTGAGCAAACTCAAGCTTGTTGGATAGAGGAAGACGAGTAGCATCAAAACAAATAGAGGAGTGAAACCTCCAACTGAGAAGAACCGGCATAACCTCCAACATCGAAAACATCATAGAAGATGCGAGTGAACTCCGTTTTCGATGAACTCGAGCTTGTGATCAAGATGACCATAAGCTCCAAAACTCACAAAGAGAAGAACCAAACAAGAACCAATAAAGATGATGCAAGGATGCAATGGTTTGAGCTCTCTATGAACGATACGATCAAGCTACTCATCGAGAGCCCCTCTTGATAGTACGGCAATCGATCCTATAACCCGGTCTCCCACCTACCATCACGAGACCGGTAAAATAGAAAACCTATCAAGAGCAAACCTTTTCCTTGCACATGGTCCACTTGAGCTAGATGATGACGATCTTGACTCCCTCAAGTTGGACCACCTTTGTTGGTTGCGTTGGCTCGATGAAGACTAGTTGATTGCTCCCCATGCTCCACTATGGGTGAGCCACTCTTCCGCACATCTTCACAAGTCCATTGTCACCACAATGGACGGCAAGCTTCAAGCATTTGATCTCTTCATGATGCTTCACTTGAACTTGCACACCGCAACATCTTCACAAGTCAATTGTCACCACAATGGACGGCAAGCTTCAAGCATTTGATCTCTTCATGATGCTTCACTTGAACTTGCACACCGCAACCTAACCCCACAAAGAACTCTCACGAAGATCATGGGTTGGTACACAAAGCGTAATTGACAATGCTCACCACACCATGGGATCGCTTGATCCCTCTCGGTACATCTTGTGCGCTTTGTGTGTTGATCAACTTGATTCACTCTTGACTTAGTCTTGATCAACCTTGACTCTTTCCAACTCTCTTCATTTGGATGATGTCTTGAAGGTAAACATGAATGATCACACAATCTTCTTCTTCAAGACATGCTTGCAATAAGCTCAACTCTCACATGACCAATCTTTGGATAATTCCTTAATAACACCTTGGTCACCACATAAACTCCTTGAAACCAACACATGGACTTCAAGAAATGCCTATGGACAAATCCTTCAAATATAACTCAAGGCAACCATTAGTCCATAGAGATTGTCATCAATTACCAAAACCAAACATGGGGGCACCGCATGTTCTTTCAAAAGTTCGCCACTATGATAATAAAGCACAAGCAGACAGCAGATTACATACACTGGGCATCAAAGATCGCCACCAGTGCAAATAAACACGCCGACAAAATAATATACAAAACCGACAACACTTCAATAGAGTTCAAGAAAGGTTAGCCCTGCTGGGGAGCTGCAGCGCAAGTAGCTGAGCAAGATGATGAGACTGCGCTTGTTCAACACTTATATCTTCCTCACTCTGAAAGATAAACAAGTAGACAGATGACAGGTTTTGCACATAAAAGTATCAGTGCTGACAATTCATCACATTTCTTACTGACGAATAAAGTGACACAGTTTAAAATTGCATTAACACAATATGGTATTGTTCAGGTCAAGACATGGCAGGAAATGACATTGTGAAGGAGTTGGCAGCTTCACGACACCACTGGATTACAGATCAAGAACTCATAAGTATCAATGGTTAGTGTGCTGTCAATTTATACCATTTCAGATTGGCAAATAAAGAGACGGTTTTTAATAATAGTAGAATGATATGACATTGTTCATAGTTAAGACATTGCAGAATATGACATTGTGCTGTAGTGGGTAGGTTCACCACACCACTGGATTACGGATGAAGAACATAAGCATACATGCAGTGCAAAAGAAGATCACTTGCTCTGTATAGTTTAATTTACATGGTATGAAGAAGGAACTTGGTTGTACAACTGAAAACTTAAATTGAGAAAGGACAAACTTTTGTTTATGAACTACATAATAAACTTTAAACAAGCAATTTGATGCAAACACCAAAAATAAACAGCTGTTGCAGTCATGCCTAACCAAATATATACAACAAAGTTTGAAGGCTTGAGATGGACAAACTTACATTATTGGTGAAGACAGGCTCTATAAAGGCCTTGTCCATGCTGATGGGGGGGGGGGCAATTCAAGAAGTTTACCACAGAATCTTCTTCAAAAGCATTGCCTTCATTCTACATTTTGTTAAGAGTAAATATAGATGAGATAATATACGAAAAATGGAGAATATTTAAGATAATATTAAGAGTGATGCTATAAATGTAAGTGCAGCGATACAGGCAAAAGGTACAACCAAGAGCAATGCACAGCTAAACTTCTTCAGTACCAACCTTATGGTAAGAGTAAATATATATCTGATGTGTAGAAAATGGAGGGCAAAGGAAAATAAGCTGCAGAGTGATGGTACATGAACAACTACTTGTCATTATAAGTACACTGATAAAGGACAGCATGTACTTACAAGAACAATGCAGAGCTAAAAAAACATTGGCATTGGATATATTCTACACTAATGTAACCATTCATACAGATCAGATAATTTGGAGCGAACAATTGATAAGCAAGCTATCATGCATACCGCTGTCACATAATGAACCAGGTATGTATGCAAGTACAGTGATACAGGACAACAGGTACTAACAAGAGCAAAGCAGCGGGCAGCATATTTGCGATATCCTGTCGTTCTTGTCAAACCGGAATTCTTCTTCGAGCAGATTTCCTACAAAAAAGATCCGTAAGGCACATGCGGAAAAGTAGAAGTTCAAATTGTCATGTGATTTCATAGACAGTACCTCATCCTGGGAACGAGACCAGTGCATAACAAGGTTTTTCCATTCAATGTCTTCTAAATTTAGCATAAGAGACTTCACCGGAAATTCGTTTATAGACTTGCCATCAAAGTGTGATTTCCTCAGGTAACACCGATACTGCTGCAATGCTTCCTTGAAAAGCACAAGCAAGCTTTGCTCGTCATGACTACCCAGATTGACCCTCGCCTAGTTACAACAATGTAATGTAAATCATTGATGTGTTCAATCAGCAGAAAACAGGAAAATAATAACCATGAATAATAGCACTTACACGTAAGTTGAACAGGAAGATGTGAAAATGGTGTTTGTCTTCACAATAATCTTCCCATGATGGGAATATATGCACGTAGTCCCTAACAACATTGAAAGCATTGTCTTTTAAACTGGGAATAAATGGAATGGGGTTCCAATCTGCAGGAATTGGCCGTCTCTGCAGTTGGGATAGGTCTTCGGCCGGTGGACTTGTTGTACTTTTTGCTGGAGTGGGATTTTTCTGTGGTACAACTGGTGCTATGGCAAATGAAATCGTTATACCTTTTGCTGGAGTGCAGGTCCTGTGTGGTGGGGCTAGTGGTGTGGCCAGTGAAGTATGGGTACAGTCTGCTGGAGTCGGTCCTACGTTTTGTGTCACTGGTTGTACAACCAATATAAGTGGGGTGATGTCTGATTTCTCCGGCACCACCACGTTTTTCAAGGACTTTGCTGGTGCTCCTTCAGGTTCGGCAATCACCCTCTTCCTTTTTGATGTCTGATGCACAAGAACAACATTTGAATGGAAAAACATGGTATGATGACAGATGGAATATGTATTGATAATGGATGGGCATGGCATCTCGACATATATGATGAGTAAACTAAGCAGATGGCGGTGCAACAAAGTAGAAGAAATGCAAGACAACATATGCAAGATACCCGCAATCAATAAAACATTGCCAAATTGGAACAGGCACCTTGATGGGTGAACAGGACATGCCATCTGCCTTTGACTCCTCGAGGTTAGAATAGTCATTAGGATCATATTCTAAACAAGAATCAACAGGTGGGGAGCGTATGAGTTTCATTGCATCCAGAATGGCACTCAATGCCTTGGTGCCAATTTTGTAAGTCATTGTAGTGTTTAGCTTCAAGAGTGGACTGCTGCTAGTGTGACACAAAGCAGCTACACGGATCATAAAGTAGATATAACGGGAAAACCTTAAGCATCAGAGTAAAATCAGCAAAGTGGAACGTGCTGGAATATATGTGCTAGTATTGCCGGTACGGCTAGAAAGTCTTCGGATACCAGCTCTCTTCAAGTGAAGGTGCGGTACTGTTAATATCAGTGTAACTCTCAAAGGCGACACAGCTCCCCGCATTTCCTTGCTATTCTTATAGGATTCAAGTGGGCAGGCCACTACAAATCCTATTCCTATGTTTACAAGATCCTACGAATCAAAGAGGCTCAAAGTGTCCATCACAACCGACCGTATAGACCTCTACACTGCAAATGTCCCTGCTCATCTTCAGTACAAGGAACATACTGTACTACTATCATACTCCCTCCGTTCCAAAATATAAGTATTGGTAGAGATTTCCACTATGGATCACATACAGATGTATCCAGATACATTTTAGAGTGTAGATTCACTCATTTTGCTCCATATGTAGTCCATGGTGGAATCTATACAAAGACTTGTATTTAGGAACGGAGAGAGTACATATTAAAGAAGAACGGAAGAGGAACATGGTAAAGAAGAGCAAGCAGATTTTGGATAATAAAATGTTGGTTGCGCAGTGCCCACACATGATGAACCAGAGCGCATTAAGAATGCAACTCCCAGCTGTCTCTCGACCATTTCAGGCGGTTGGATGAAGATCCTACGTCTCCTAACCCTTCTTCTTCCTCGTCTCTGATTCTTCCCATACAGAACACCGCACGGGCCGCCGGCCGGACCACCGGCCCCCACCGCCTGTGTTCCTCCGCCACCCCCACCCCCGCCCCAACCCCCACCCGCGTCAAGTTTTCTTCGTTCGGCGAGGCCCCACAACCACCGAGCCCCTTCAATCACACCGGCGAACTCCGGCGAGCTCTGAAAAATCGACTGACCCAATTTTGAAATTTAGTCTACTGTGATTTAACTAGTGTGGAATATAAAAGGGGAAAACCATAAGCATTGGGAGTATAGTGTTGAGCGTGCCATGGCGGATCTGAAGGTGCAAACCGGACAAAGGCAACTTCGCAACCAAGACAAGAAATCAGAGTAAAGCAGTGGCGATCTATTTTCTTGCTGCGATAAATAAGTTGAGCAGATACGAAAGAGTACCGCCTCTGGTGCGGCGCCGTGTACGCATCTGCTGAGAATTTGACGATGCTGCGGTAGCGATGGCTGTTGACGGTAGTAGGAGCGGCGCCGGCGGGGATAAAGCGAGAGGACGGGATGCAAGGATCCCGGTCCGAAGCCGTGGATGAGAGAGGTCGATCTCTTGTAATGGACGGCAGCGTCGGGGTATCAGCTCCGGCATGGTGTAGGAGGACGGCGGTGGATGGGGTGGCAGACGGCGGCGGACGGAGGAGGGTGCGGTGGAGAGGGTGTTTTGGCGCCCACGGAGTACGAATGGGGAAAAAGGAGGTAGAGAGGAAGGGGGGGGACCATCTATTCAGGGCGCGCTTGTCTCAAATGCGAGAAAATTTACAAACTTAGCCCCCGTTTCAAATTTCTACTACATCACAGCAACATTAGTCGGTTGGGGATAGGTGTGCCTGCCATCTTGTAATACAGAACGTATGATCTATATCTGAGGATAGAAAGAAAACTATGATAATTTTACAAAAGATACCCGCACCTCTCTCCACATCATTATCTCCCGCAACCTCATTGCTTAGCAATTAAAAAAGGAATAAGTCTCTGGAACAATCTAGCATGCATGGTGGCCGCTGCCGCCTGCCGGCGCCGTCCATCCCCATGCCTCCGCCCATTCCGACCACCAGTCACCACCACGCTCCACTCCTCCTCGCCTTATCTCTCATCTTTCATTTTTTCGATGACATTCTCGAGATACCAGTTTTCCGATAAAATTCTCGAGATATCATTAGTTTTTACACATGGGATTACTCCTGCATGGGTCAATCACAACAGTGTTCTGTAAAAAAATGCATATTGATGTTCCGTGCAATGCACGAGAATCTTGCTTGTAATTATATAACGCAAATCACGAGCAGGAAGTGACATTTTTTTTGACACAACCACGTTAACATGGCCACGTAAATCACTAGCTAAAGTAAATACCATTATTCTTATATCCCGATGCAAAAGGTTGAGTACATGTCCGAAGAGTAGAGTCGCACACACGCACTCTGTCTCTCAGAATCTCTCTCACACACACCAGTTATGTGACGCCCACTTAAGCAGACACGTATGTTACAATTTGTGCACCCACGGGTACACGTGATGCTGCGCATTTATTTAAGCCGGAAGGCGAACCCAAACAGTAGCTGTATTCATCCCCCTCCCGCCGCCTCTTCTCTGGTCGCCGTCGCCCGGTAGCCATGGGCCGGCCGAAGGTAACAACATACGCCATACTCCCGCCGGAGCGACGCTTTAATATGGAAATTTTAGTGGTCATGCATGCATCTTTTTGTGCTAGCACTCCTATATAAGGGTTGACCGATCGCTTCCCGCGGACGTGCGCGGGTGGTGGAAGAGGAAGGAGAAGGGAAGCGGGCTATGGAGTAACATTTTTTACCACAATTTCTTAGGAAACTGAGTGCAATAATTGAGTAGTTTTGCAAACTACCAGTACTACACCTGAAACGGTTCAAAACCTATACCCCCTTGCCAGCGCGCGCTTCCCGCGTGAAACGGTCAGCGTCGCCCTGGAGCGTCAGTGCCGCATTAATGCCCGGCCAGAGCGGAGGCGACCTCTCACTGGCGCCGGCTTTGAAGTGGCGCGACGGCCGAGAGAGCGCCGCTTCCCGGTGCACGCGACTGCTCCGCGTCGAGACTGGCCATAGGCCCTGTTTGAATCCATGAGTTAGAGTTAGTTTGAGCTAGTTGGGGCTCAAATAGCCCTAAAGTATCCAAGCATGAGGGTTTAAATTGGAGCAAGTTGCACCGAACCCACCAAAAAAAAACTATCCCACCCAAGAGGTGCTAACTGGAGATAGTTCTCATTGGGACCACTGAAAAATCACTTTTCTCTCTCCATGAAGTGCATTTATTGTAAATCTAACCCTGTCACCCAAACACCTCTTTGGCTACAGTTAGTTCAGGGTTAGTCATGAGTTAGTCTAACCTCTAGCTAAGTTAGAGTATCAAACATGAGTAGTATAGGACATGCAAGTTGCTCAAAGCATACAGGCAAATTCGTACGTGAAAGGATTTTTTTTCTTTTTGAAAACGGAACGTGAAAGGAATTTTTTTAGAATGCTCTTGGCATGTCGCTAACATGTGATAGTTAACCGACCTCAATAGACGGCAGAAACGCCAGCCCACCACACTTTGATAGAGACAAGGAGGGAGAAGCGATACAGGCTGCTGGATTACTAGAGATAGGTGTCGCATGGAAGCCAAGAAATATGGTGATAGCGTGGGTTAGCCATGTACTAGTATGATGTAACTACACTGGGCTGCCGTGTTTCGTACTCTTCCAGTCCACTGTGGAGATGATTGGTTAATTTTATATCGCTGAATAATATTAAATATTATGAGTGCAGACGCTCCACCACGAGGTTCCTTGCTCCTTCTCGGTCGTCCGGAATCTATGTTCTTCCACTCTATTTTTTACGTGAGCTTTGTTCATCCTTTTGCCAACACGCGAGACATCTAGCATCAAGGTGCACGTGTTATGCAAGGATCGTTCCATCTATATGAAGAACACGTGGGACTGGAACTACGAGACGGACATGTACCCAGGAGTGGACGTACGAACCTGAGTAATGTAGCGCAGTAAGTGAAGTAGAAAGGCACAAATGGTATGAACATGCGTGGCATATAGGGTGTGTTTGGTTGCGTTCTCGTCTCAGCATAGTTGTTCCCTCTTCATGCATGCTCAACTCAACACCCCTCTTCATGCATGCTCTCTTCATGCATGCTTCTAGTGTATTTGTGCTAAACTAGTGTGGACTCATGAACCCTCCATACACTCTACCAAACACCCAAAAGTAGGTCGAGAAGGGAACTCTTGGGCGGCATTTGTCTCTTACTACGTACTACCACTAAATGTTGTACGTGCAATGCACGGTGATGTTATGGAGTACGTGCCTAAGTACTCTACTACTACTATATTAGTTGGAGGCACATATTAACTTTTATATTTGTTTACGTGTATGCCCCGAGACCTTCCAACTAGACATGTATTTCTCTCCAGGTCGCACTTTGTATCGTTCATACCACTAAGTACTACTACGTGTGGTCTCCGACCCAGAAGTGGAAGAAGTGGAGACGCTCTACCACGCTGTTTTTTTCACGCTGGGCTCTACCACGCTATTCATGTCTCACTCCTTTCGCTGACGTGTGGGACATCCAGCATGTGCCGTGTTTGGCACCCTTCGTCGTAAGAGTTGAAACGCTAGCATTCATCAGAAATAAAAAATAATTATAAATCGGCAGTGATACTTTTTTTTTGCGAACCAATCAACAGTGATACTATACCACGCGGTTTCCTTGCTCCTCGATATCAGAAAGAATACTTCCGTTCGCCAACATGTGGGATGTCGACCATCCTGGTCCACATGCCGTGCACGCAGAACTCCAAGGGAGAGTCACCCAGGTCGTCGCGCCGCAGTAACAATGACTAATGAGCCGTCAAATCACAGGCCCACTTCCCACTTTGAAGTTGCTCGGATGAAGGAACCATCATGACTTCGTTGAATTCCGCTTCTTGAAGAAAACTACTGTACCAGCAGTACTGCTAGCTACAGTAGTTACTCCAACAGAGGCCTCCTTTCGTTCATAGGATAGGAATATGAAAATCATAGGAAGTGAGATGACATGCATCTCAATTCCTATAGAGAAAGAGATACCATTTGATGCTTAGGATAGGAATTTTTCCATTTAGTCTAGGCTAATGTACTGGTAATTTGCTCTAAAAACTACAGTAGTAACTAGTAGTATTGGTACATGCTCGTACTCAGACACAGACACACACACTAACTGCTAGTACTACTACTTCTCACATGCTAGCCAGACGCCGTCGTTCTCCTTCCCGGCTTTGTCGGCGACACCCCACCGTGCTTGGATCTCCGCCGACCTCTCCGCAGCAGCGCGTGCGTCCTTTTCTTTCTTGTGGCGGCGGGCCTCTCTTTTCTTGAGTGCTTTCTGACTTTTCCGCTCCCTCTGTGCGGCTTTGGCCGCCTCTTGCTCTACCGCCCATTCGGCTTTGGCATCTTCAAATTCCTCCCACATAGTTGTGAGGTCGCGAGCGGCGATGAACTCGGCACGGCGGGATGCCATCGCTTCCCTACCATTTTGTGTGCGGTCGTGGGCGGCGAGGAACTCAGCGCGGCGGGATGCCATCGCTGCCTTACCGGTTAGTGTGTGGCGCGGTGGCATGAACGACGCTTGGTGAGAGCTCTGGGGTGGAGTGGCCGGACAACCGTATAGTGCATTGGTTTGTCAAGAGGTCAAGGACAGAAGACGAAGCAAATTTGGATTCCCCTTCAATCCTGGTCATTTATTACTGAGTAAAATGCATTGGCGGTCATCGAACTTGTCTTGATAGCTCACTTTGATCATTGTATATGAGATATGGTGATTATACGGTCACTGGCTCAGCGTATAGCTCCGTATTTGTCTGGTTGACCAGTCAAACAGTCCGCATGCGCCTCATCAGCTCGTGTTGTTTATCTATCTATGCGGGCGTACCTGTCAATGGAGAAAGAAATACTGTAAAAACCAAAATTATGCGTATGTGGGGAATCAAACCACGGACTCGTCGCTGCAACGCACCCTCGTCAGCCAAATGAAAATGAAATACTTCGCGTCAGACACTCACGCTCACGCTGTCAAAGCATGCTAATGCATGCACGTCGCCCTCTAAATCAAAGTCCTACTCATGGCGCAACGCAAACGGCGAGCCCATCACGTGCGCGCCCCGGCGGTGCCTGACATTACTGTTTAGACGTTTGATGGAGGCCTACGTGAACGCCGAGCATGTATTCACCTGGCTCAACACCAACGGTCATACTCGGACCGCCTTGCTCATCTATATCATCCATCACAACGACAATCTATGAAACAACCTAAGCTAGAGAGGGTACTATGGTAGTATGGTACGGAGTATGTACTATCTGTTTCCATAACTCGGAGAGGGTTCGCATGATTCACTATCAAACAAAAGTAGCAAGATCCGCCCACATAAGACAGTGCACTAGCCCTATGATGGTTTGATAACACGCATCGTTCTGGTAATTAAACACAGGGCAATGCAAACTACCCTGAAGGATTAGCGCGACCAACTATTTCTTGTCATTGATCTCTCGGGCAATGACCACAGCACGGACAGCGGCATGGGAATCAATTTCTGGGGCGATGTCCACAGGACTGACCGCGACATCGGAATCGATCTCTGGGGCGATGTCCACCGGATGGACAGCGGCATCGGAATCGATCTCCGGGGCGATGCCAACAGGACGGGCCACGACATCGGAATCATCAAGGACGTCCGCCGGTACCTGCACAACCCTAACATATTAGCAAGCACATTGCAAATAATCAAAAACCACAACTATGGTAATAAGCCATTATTTTTTACCTTGTGCAGCTCACCGGGGGATCTCATCCCTCCGGGGGCCATCTCCTCGTCCTCGATGGGGGCCATCACCTTGCCAGGGGAATACTGCTTCTCAACGGCGACTATCTCCTCAAACTCGGTCTTGAGCCTCACATAGGTGGCAATCAGAGTTCCTGGGGTAGGCACGGTGGGGCCCTTGCTGTTCTTCCAACTTTCTTTGAGGAGTTCGTCCGCCAACGTCCTCAACTCTTTGGCCAGTGCTTGTTTCTTGGAGTTCTTCGTCTCCATGGGTTGGCCCGCCAACATGGTCAACTCGTTGGTCGGTGCTCGCTTCCTGGAGATCGCTGTCTCCAGTGGGTTGTCCGCCGGCAACTCTTTGCCTAGTGCTCCAGGATCCATCAATGAACTGACAAACAAAAAGCAATCGAAAGGAAACCACAATCGCAATGAAAACGGGAAAAGAATAGGATGTGAGAATCGGTCGGTGCTTCGCAAAAAGAAGATTCTTGGAATGAAAATATAGCAGCATAACTGATTCGCCCACCTTTCCTTCGTCGGTACAGAAGAAAAATGGCAGAAGTGAGTAGCCTGGAGTGAGGTTTTCTTCAAGAAAGGGAAGAAAGGGCTTGAACGAGCGTTCCAGTGAAATGATGGTTGCTTCGTCCAGTCCAACTTGGAGGCCACCTTACCACTGCTGGTAAAGGTGTGGGTTTTGTGATATGACGGGTCATGACGGCCACACCGGGGTGACAGGTGAGTCTCGACTGTAGCACCTCGCTGTGATTTGGTGGATGGCACGCGGGCCCGGATGCTTTGAAATGTCCCGCATGTAGATAGAGCGGCTAGTCATATAGGAGTGCTCAATATTGTGCACCGCGACCAAGGCGGAGAGGAAAACGAGAGAACTACGTAATTAATGCATGAGTTTAATTAGGGTAGTTTTGTAAAGTACGAGATACATTCCTCCAATCGCAAAATGCCTTGGTTCATGAGATTTGAGATTTGAGCCCTATAAACCGGAAGGGAGGGAGTACTGCACACGGTGTAGTCTAGTCACTTGTTGAAATCTCTAGAAAGGCAAATACTCCTTTCCGGTTTACAGGGCTATACTACTCCCTCCGTCTAGGTGTGTAAGTCATCTTACGAAAACCAAATAGTCCCAAAACACTTAGGCGCGGTGCATTAACTTCTACCTTGTTTCTTGTTTCTTGACATATCAACCAATAAGAGATGAGAGGTGTGCATGCTTTTAATGACTTGCAATGGCTAGTTCATTGCATGCAATGCTATTAATTAGCAAATAAACATTGGTGACCCCAGGAGGAAACGGTGCTAAGCGCGTGGACCTATGCAGAATGAGTATCAACCAATGGATAATGGAGTTTAATTGTTAAACAATAGCAATTTTGTCTCATGCAAGAGCCTGGCTAGTACTCCAAGGAACCGCACCACGCGAGCGTTCGCAACTGCCACGTTCGGGTTGCGCTTGGCTCTTCGCCTCTTCGAGAAGACGAACAATGATGTTACTCCTACTTCTACAGTATCGAATCCACTGCTGCATGTCCGTCCACCTCGTGCGGGAGGGATAGCGTGTAGCGAAAGCTTCTACTTACTGCTCCTGCCTTTGCGTCTATGACAGGTGGGCCCAACAGGTGGTTGGCCCTCCTGTCATGCAGCCAAAGGCAGGTGCAGTTAAGGCACCGGAGCTCAGTCCGCGAGGGAGAGGGCGTTGTAGTAATCAAATTTCTCGGTCTTGTACGAGTTGACGCGACACATCAAAGCACTGCACTCGATATAAGTCTTTTTACACATTTCAAATGGGCTACTTCGTATGTAGGAGTAGACATATTCTGCTTCGTATGTAGTCACTTGTTGCAATCTCTAAAAAGACTTATATTTGGAAACGGAGGGAGTACAACGCATGCATGCATGCCGTGACTTTCCTTTTGATACTTGCATGTGTTGATTTGATGCACCTTGCCAAATTTTGACTATAAATTTAACTAACCAAATTTTCATGCATGTCACAAAAAATTACGGGGCTGTTTGGATTGTGACTATGTTTGTCTTATGTTGCCACATTATTTTTCCCACACTTGCCACACTTGCCTAACCTGAGTTGCTCAAATTGTTAGACACACTTTGGCTTGCCTAAGGGAATCTTGCCACAATTTTTGTGTCTATGACATGTGGGGTTCACTGCTAATAAAAAAATTCTTGTCTTAGGTGTGGCTTATAAAAAAGACTTATATTTAGGAACGGAGGGAGTAGAAAATATAAATAATAATGCATGTTGGGGCAACCCACGTTTCCGCTAATTTTAGCCGTGGGCTTGTTCACAATTTTTACGAGGGGGTGGTTGTTCATTTAATGGAGGGACTTGTAGTACCAGACTTGAACGATACAAAGTGCGACCTGGCACACCGTAACACCACTTGGAACAAGCGGGTAGCTATCTCAAAAAACAATCAACAACTAAAAAAACCGCGACCTGGCATGTAGTAGTACACAATTTTAAACGATTGTTTTGATGGAGTGAAAAAGGAAAACTACCCCACTACGTATATATAGGCCGGAGCCTCCGCGCTTGCTTGCTAGGGTTGCTCTATTCACACACTCTCATCCTCTCCAGATCTAAACAAGATAGGGGTAGTAACACTGTCTTTCTCCCTTCAAAAAACACTGGCTTTCTATCCTCACCGCTGGTTACAGATCCGGACGTATCCCCCTCCGCCGGTGAAGGGGAGGAGGGGCAGCGTTTAGGCCGTCGTCGACAGCGAGGGAGGAGACCCACTGCCGGCCGCACCGTTATCTCTGGCCGAGCGCCGGCGCGGGAGGTCCTCCGATCCCTTCGTCGTTGCCTGTGGGCGGATCCGGCCTCCCGCCGCCCACCTATCCACATCCCGACGACCTTCAGGTATATCTTCGTTCGAAACCGCCTTAGCTCTACTTCCCCAGCTCGCTACGTCGCTGCATGTGCATCATTTTCTACCTCTCAGCCCCTCTCGATCGGATGGTCCAACGTCACATTTTTTTCTTCTATTGTTAGAGGTAAAGCTACTTCATGGAGTCGAATCTTGTACTCCCTCCGTCCGAAAATACTTGTCATTGAAATGGATGTATCTAGATGTATTTTAGTTCTAGACACATCCATTTTGATGACAAGTAATTCCGGACGGAGGGAGTACTTGGTTCAAACAAGAAATAAAGTGGGGGTGGGGGAATTTAGTATGTACATCGGACTTGGTACAAACAGGAAGGAAAGGGGGTGAAAGTAGTACAGACTGGTCATCCAACCGGTCTCTTGGTCGAAAAGGGAAATATAGGGGTAACGCTGTACACAGTGGTATGACCAGGACTAGATTTGCTATCCACACATAGGAGTAGGTGGCTAGAGTGAACAAAAATGGGACCAACCCAGATATGTTTCTTGGATGTTTGTTTCTCGGGGCAACAAACTATGAATCACCACTTTATGCCCCTGTTTACGTACATGGTGCTGGACTGCTGGTGCACCCACTGTCCCATGCCCTTATACCAAATATTTAGGCTCCGTTCGGAATAAAGGGGCAGAAAACATAGGTCTTGATGAAAATAGAGGAATAGGAAAGGAATGTAGGTATAAAACTATGGAACAGCGAACCGGAGGAAACTCTCAAGAGAATGTGTTCGGATGGACTACGAAATGTACAGATTTGTTTTTTTAGAGTAGCATGCTTGGCAGTATGAGATGCTATTTGTTTATTCAGCTGCACAGTGACTACTCTTGTCCTCACCTCACGTACCACACATAGGTTGATTTTTTTATTCCGGCAACACAGCACAGCAACCTGTCTAACGCATGGCAGCGAGCGCCTGCCTCGGGCTTCCGCCCAAAAAATGAGCAGCGCGTGGATGTTTCTAATCCTATGGAATCAGTACTACCAGACCAGCTTTCCTATGAAACACTATTCACCTTTCCCGTGTTCCGAACGGTTGGAAGGGAAAGAATACCGTAGGAATTGTGTTCCTACGAAAATCCTGCACCAAACCTGTGAACCGAACGCAGCCTTAGCTGTTCTTAATCTAATGTCCCTGGTAAAAATGAAGCCATGCCACTGTTATAAGCCATGACAAGTTTAGCCAAATGTTTTTGCCTGTAATTGTTTGAGACTCTGACTGTTTCCTCTGTGCCTTTTTGTGCAAACAGGGATATCCAATTCACCTGGTTGCTGTTGTGACCTTTTGGTGCACTGCACAAAACTCTTCTTAAAAGAAGTGACTTTTGTGCTGTTTAACTGGAATGTCAGAATGGAACAGTTGGTTCATTTTGGTGGAACTGCACAAAGGGAGATCTGTGTTCCAATCCTCATCATCCATATTGGCGCCATAACCTTCCTTTAGGTAAGAATGATATTTAATGCATGTGTTCATCTCTATTTTCCGACTGCCATGAGAAAATAATGCTGTTTTTTACTAGTACACTTGTACTCCCTCACTGACAAAACCAATTCTGAATTAGAAGGCCAATCATGTACTTGGTTTCACCAACTGGTGAGGAGAAAGAGAAACAGAGCATGAAGAGGAAGAAGAAGAAGAATAAACAGTGCCAAGGCGATCTTGCTGAAGCCAGAGGCCTCAGTCGAGGCCATTCAAGGGCTCCGGCAACGACTACCTTACATGTGAGACGATCCTCCAGGGAGCCCTTCCACTTCTGCTGTCTCACTTAATTAATTAGGAGTACTTAAGTACCACTAATTTATTACTGCCTAATTTTCCTGTTGGAGTTAAACAAATCTTTAGTAGGACCCTATGCTGAATCATGTACGTGTGTATGTTTGTCTATGGAGGTGAATCATGTGGTGGAGCAGGGAGGGAATATTATTAGTGTCATGACATAATAGTGCTATTGTTTTGCATGTCAATTTATTGCCATTGGTTCAATGAGGCAATGTTTTGCGTATTGTCCATCATGAATTTGATGCTACTGTTTGAGTAATATGCTAATGTCTTCCTATCCTTTCTCACTAAGCTAATGAAGGTTTCACCTTGTTCCTACTTGTGCAAACAGGGATCATGTTGTGCCAATCATACATTTTAGTGGAACTACACAAGACAATACAATGAACTGTATCCCAGCCAGTGCTTTAACTCTGCTGGAAGTTCTTGATAATCTTTCGATATAATCTCAGCACTGGTAAACAAGAGTGATTTCAACCATACATTTGAAGTGCACAAAAATATATACTATTGTGTGATTCCAGTGAGTGCTTTATCATCTCTTATGGGACTACATGAATAAGCTTTTTTCTCAGGTTGGTACGGGCCTAAGGCCTTCATCCATATTAGTTTGCTGTCATCTCTATTTGTATCGTGCTACTGTCATGAGAAACTCCTTTATCTTTGCACGTTAAAGTTTTGCAACCTATGATAAATGGCAATGCTTTGAGTGTTGAGTTGAGCTAATTGGCACTGATTAAATAAACTAATACCTCTCTTTAAGCAAGACTACTATGTTGCTAACTTTACCCATTAAGATAATGAGGGTGCTTCTATTTGTTAGTGTATGTTTCATCAACTAGTCCCACTATTACAGTAATCTCACTCTCTCAATATATGTGCCAACAGGGATGCTCGATTTTGGTGGAACTGCACAAAAACTTTGGGTGCTTCATTGCCTCGACAGCTTCCGTCCTTTCCTGTCAGTCGCTAATCTCCGCTTGCTTTCTTCCTTTGCTGTCAGTCGCTTGGCTTATCTCGGCTTCCAGTCAAAGGAAATAGTAATTGATATGCTACCTCACACAGGTTGGTACTGGTCTTTATCCTGATTATTGTGCCTGTCATATGTATTGGTAATTTGGTATTGTGCTACTGTTTGCCGATTTCATAAAGGAGTAATTTGGAGCCTGAACTCGCAGGCAAATCATTACATCGGGTGATTTCAGTAGAACTGCACAAAATGATCAGATGGACAGGTACTTATGCTGCTGCTATGTACTCCAAAGTTCACTCAGACAAGCATCGATGTTGACAAGAAGTGCCTATATTCATTCGAGTATCAACCGGCGTCAACCAATTGTCAAACTCCAAGTATTAGGAGAGTGAACGCCAAAAATATTGCTTGGTGCATAGCCCAGAAAAACGCAGTCCAGTCTTTGGTCCCAACTTGTGCCTTTTGGTTATCGGCACATATGGTAGCGAACTATATGGCATGGAGTCTAAAGATTCCAGACAAGTTGGTTGACGCGTATATTCATCTGGCACTTAATCAGTCTGCACGCCAAGGATGCTCCATTTCAGTTGAACTGCACAAAAAATTTGGGTGGTTCATTTTCTCAACCGCCTCCTTTCTCGTCTGCAATGTAGAATTTTGGCGAGATACAGGACCAAGATGAGCCAGTAAACTAGTTGGATGAAAGTAGTGGCCAAGTTGCTCAAACCTCCCTCGGCACGAGGCCACTATTTGAGGATAAACCTACAAGCAAAGTTCAGATTGTCTGTGCTGCCTCTTATGTACTCGAAAGTTTACTCGTACAAGAACTAATTTTAGCAAGAAGTACCTCCGATTGAACACCATTTACCAGTCTGTACCCTAGGTAATTAAAGTTCGTCCATGGATCATATTGGCTGTGATCTCAATCATTTGGATGCATAAACATACTGAACATGTGTATATCTGAATCTTTTTGTGAATTATGTATGAATATTGTCGTGTGATCTATCAATCATTTGGATGCATAGATATGCTGAGCTTGTGTATATATGAATCTTTTGAGTTGTTGATAGTGAATGTTGGCTATGAATATGAACGTGTCCTGTGAACCTGAGTTTGATATGAATGTTTACCTTTTCTGTTGTATTTGTGTGTGAACTTGTTAGTATGCCTACTGTGGGGTATAAAACGCAGGTCTCTTATAAAAGTAATGTTGTGTCCAATTTATGTTTTCCCTTCTAACCACATTATATATATTTATATTATTACTATTATCGTATATTTTATAGAGACTTATATATACATTATAAAAACATCCCACGTGTTATTAACTTATAAAAGTAAATGTTTAACGGAAGTTGGCAAGGAAAATCCTGGTTGTTTTTGACTCACAGGCAAGGAAAATCCTGGTGATTGCGTACAAAAGCTTGCGAAGATTTTAAGGACCAATTTAATAATAACGCGCTCATTTTTATTTTGAGCAATAACTCGCTAATTTCTTAATTATATATATATATAATGTGCCTCTCCGGTTTATTCTTTGATATTAATTGCTCCTTCTAACATAACATTATATATATAACGAGCCCACCTAATACGTGTATTTCAAGGAAGTGCAAATGGGCTGGGATTTCTTAGAAAATATAAATGGGCCTGATTGACGCGAAATTATTTGTTCACCCAGCCCAGCAAATGGACTGTACATTCTAGAAAACATGGGTTAAATATATGCCACATTTTTGCAGGCTGACATGTGGGCCAATAGGTCGAAGCCTACGCAGGGCGTTGTCAACTTGGTCAACAAATGATTGTGTCATCCACAGCCATTGGATTTATATCCAACGGCCGGCATGCACCTTCAATCTCTCGTCTTCTTCCTCCAGCGTCGCCGGGACCGCCTGGTCCGGCCTCCGGCGGCTAGCGGCTCTGCTTAGCACGCATCGCTGCGAAGCGCTACCCCACCGCCGGCCAGGCTATCCCTCCACCCCTCGACACCTCCTGTTATTCTCCACAGACTACAGCCCCACGCCGCAACAGAACCAGTTATAACCCTTCTCCTCCTCTCAATCTGCGACTCCACTGCCGCGTTTTCCCATCTCCGAGTCGTTCCCGTCCGGGGCCTCGCCGTCGTCCACCGCCTCGCTGCGTTCGGTGCGGCGTGGTCAACAAACGAGAGTCATCGGAAGAGGACTGTACGTGGAGAGCCTGACGGCTGGGACCCACGAGGTCCATGGTCGCACGCAAGGAAAGTTCCTCCTTATTAAGCTGAAAAAATGTTTCCTCCACCTGACAGCTGGGACCCACCGGCTGTATCTTCGCACGGAAGGAAGTGCCTCCTTGTTTTGCGAAAAAAATTATTCATCCCGTTGACAGCTGGGACCCGTCAGATTTGGTGACTGACTTGTGGGCCTACTAAGCGGACGTGTACGCACGGCTTTGTCAACTTAATCAACAAATGATTCTAGCAGCTGGACCGTTGGATGTTAATCCAACAGCCGTGCTCCTTCTTCAACCTCTGTTCTTGCTCCTGTCTCCCGTGGGCGGCACCGCGGCTGTGCTGCCGCGCACCCGAACCAGTGAAGTTTCCCACTCCTCTCCATCTGCGACTCCACTGCCCCGTCTTCCCCATCTCCGGGTCGTTCCAGTCTGGGTGCGCTCGGCACGGTGTGGTCAACGTGGTCAACAACCGAGAGTCATCGGAAGATGACTGTACGTGAGAGGCTGACAGTGGGGACGCACCACGCCCATGGACGCATGCATGCAACGGAACGCGGCAAGGTCAACGTGGTCAAGGAACGACTTCCATCGGAAGTATACTGTACGTGGAGAGTCTCAGCTGGGTCCACGGCCGCAGCAAGTAAGTGCCTCCTTATTACGCGGAAAATAATGATTCCTCCAACTGACAGCAGGGACCCACTGGACGGGCCACCGTATTTTGCGAAAAAAACGTTTGCCCCCTGACTGCTGGGACCCACCTGACGGGCCACCGTATTTCGCGAAAAAAACGTTCCCCCCGCTGTCAGCTCGGACCCACCGGAAGTGCCTCCTTATTACGCACAAAAAATGAATACTCCCCCGGCTAGCTGGGACCCACCTTGGTGGGAGGCTGACTTGTGGGCCTACTAAGTTGACGGGGACGAAGGGCTTTGTCAACTTAGTCAATATGAACGATTCTAGCTCCAGTGACCGTACGATGTCCATCCAACGGCCGTAGTGCTTCTTCAACCTCTGGTCTTCTTGCTCCAGCCGCCCAAAGCAGCGCCGGTCGTGCCGCATGCTCCTGCCTCCCGTGGCCGGCTGTGCTGCCGCGGAGGCCTCACCGCCCCCTACTATTCCCACCGCTGGCCAGGCCCTGCGGCGACGGCAGCCTCACACCGCAGCCGAACCAGTGAACCCTCGTACTCCTCTCCGCGCGGGCTTCCACTGCCGCGTCTTCCCCGGCTCCGCGTCGTCCCCTTCCTAGGCCTCGCCGTCGTCCACCGCCGTGGTGCTCTCCGCGCGGCGTGGTCAACGTGGTCAAGGAACGACTTCCATCGGAAGAGTACTGTACGTGGAGAGGCTGACAGCTGGGTCCACGGCCACAGCCCAGTTTTTTTGTGATTTGCCAAGTAAGTCGCTTTGTCAGGCCTGTTGGGCTGCAAATCTTTCAAGACGAGGAGAGCTTTCATTCGGCTGGCCGAGAAAATGGCCCATCAGTAATGAGAAATGGGCTGTACATTTTTAAAACACATCAAACCGGCAATTAGTTTCAAATATCTTTTTTTCATTTCGAGATTTTAAATTACATTAATTTTTATGCGTGGAGAATTTGTTGGATTTTATATTGATATACATTTATTTTTAAAATCAGTTTGAATGTGAGTCGAAATTTCGGGATTAAAAACAGTTCGGACCGCACCGAAATATGCAAAATTTCGTATAATTTTTTAACCGTGGCCACAATATGGGCTGTAATGCTAACAAAAAGAATATGGGCTCCAAAAAAACCTTAATAATTAGCAAATGGGCTGTAAATTATTAGAAATAATGGCAGATGGGTTGTATGCTGTTTTCCACAGATTTGAGGCTTTCCTAAAAAAAGGTTGACGCACAAGCAGTGACTGTTGGATGGCCATCCAACGGCCGTCGTGCTTCTTCAATCTCTGCTCTTCCTGCTCCAGCCGCTCAAACAAGCGCCGGCGGGACTGCCTGCTCCCTCCTCCCCGCGGCCGGCTCTGCTGCCGCGCAGGCCTCACCGCCCCACCGTACTCCCATCGCTGGCCTAGCCATCCCTCTACTCACCCACACCTGCTGTTATTCTCCGGCGACGGCAGACGAACCAGTAAACCCTCGTACAGTCGTACTCCCCTCCGCGTGGGAAACAACTGCCGAGTCTTCCCTGCCTCCGTGTCGTTCCCTTCCTAGGCCTCGCCGTCGTCCACCGCCCTGGTGCTCTCGGCGCGGCCTGGTCAACGTGGTCAACGACCGACATGCATCTGAAGTGGACTGTACGTGGAGAGGCCGACAGCTGGGTCCACGGCCGCACGCAAGGAAATGCCTCCTTATTACGCGCAAAATAATGATTCCTCCACCTGACATCAGGGACCCACCGAAAGGGCCTCTGTATTTCGCGAAAAAAACGTTACCGCCGCTGACAGCTCGGACCCACCAGCTATATCTTCGCACGCAAGGAAGTGCCTCCTTATTACGCACAAAAAAATGAATACTCCCCCTGTTAGCTGGGACCCAGTATAGTGGCAGGCTGACTTGTGGGCCTACTAAGTTGACGGGGACGGAGGGCTTTGTCAACTTAGTCAATATGCACGATTCTAGCTCCAGTGACCGTACGATGTCCATCCAACGGCCGTAGTGCTTCTTCAACCTCTGGTCTTCTTGCTCCAGCCGCCCAAACCAGCGCCGGTCGTGCCTCGTGCTCCTGCCTCCCGTGGCCGGCTGCGATGCGGCGGAGGCCTCACCGCCCCCTACTACTCCCACCGCTGGCCAGGCCATCCCTCTACTCACCCACACCCCCTGTTATTCTGCGGCGACGGCAGCCTCACACCGCAACGAACCAGTGAACCCTCGTACTCCTCTACGCGTGGGCATCCACTGCCGCGTCTACCCCGGCTCCGCGTCGTCCCCTTCCTAGGCCTCGCCGTCGTCCACCGCCCTGGTGCTCTCGGCGCGGCGTGGTCAACGTGGTCAAGGAACGGCTTCCATCGGACATGGACTGTACGTGGAGAGGCTGACAGCTGGGTCCACGGCCGCAGCAAGGAAGTGCCTCCTTATTACGTGCAAAATAATTATTCCTCCATCTGACAGCGAGGACCCACCGGACGGGCCACCATATTTCATGAAAAAAATGTTTGCCCCTGACTGCTGGGACCCACCAGCTACATCTTCGCACGCAAGGAAGTGCGTCCGGGCAAAAAAAAACGATTCGCCCCCTGACTGCTGGGACCCACCAGCTACATCTTCGCAGGCAAGGAAGTGCCTGACAGTCGGGACCCACCTGGTCGAAGCGTACGTAGCGTTGTCATTCTGGTCGCGAACGTGTACGTACATATATACTGGTGGATGTAGAGGCGCGCACGTGTCGTAGTAGAGGCGCGTACGTGTCGTAGTAGAGGCGCGCACGTAGCATGTACACGTACGTACATCGGCCAGGGTGCAAGAAAGAAAATACGGCCACGTATGTGTACATACGGGCGGGGTCTCGAACGCCTACTCGCGCATACGTACGGCCAGGGCTCGTGTACATGGCTGGGTCGGAACGGAGAAACAGCGTCGTCGTCGTGTTCATGGGGAGGCAACGGAATGCGTCGTGTTCATGGGGAGGCAACGGAATGCGTCGTGTTCATCGGGAGGCAACGGAACGCGTGGGAGCCAACCGGCTGGGTCGGAACGGAATGCGTGGTCGTGTTCATCGGGAGGGCTTGGACGGAACAGGCGATGGAAACGAGGCCTGGCGTACCGCACAACGGAGGAAACGGACCTCCTACGTTCGGAACGGGGTCCTGTTGATCGGGAGGGGTGTGGCGTACCGCAAAACGGAGGAAACGGACCTCCTACGGTCGAAACGGGGGTCCTGTTGATCGGGAGGGGTGTGGCGTACCGCAAAACGGACGAAACGGACCTCCTACGGTCGAAACGGGGGTCCTGTTGATCGGGAGGGGTGTGGCGTATCGCAAAACGGACGAAACGGACCTCCTACGGTCGAAACGGGGGTCCTGTTCATCGGGAGGGGTGTGGCGTACCGCAAAACGGGACTCCACGGGATACTGTTCATCTCCACCGTCGACCTCCTCCAGCCTCCACGGGCTACCGTCGACCTCCTCCAGCCTCCACGGGCTCCTGTTCATCCAGCCTCCACCGCGCGCTACTCCACCGGCTACTGTTCAACCACCCCTCCACGGGCACCCCTCCACCGTCTACTGTTCATCCAGCCCTCCACACCACGGGGTCCTGTTCAACCACCCCTCCACGGGCACCCCTCCACCGTCTACTGTTCATCCAGCCCTCCACCACACCACGGGGTCCTGTTCATCCAGAGGCAACGCCACCGCTCATTGTTCATTCAAACCCCCCCGCAACGCTCACTGTTCATCCCAGAGGCAGCATCGATCGGCTTCAGTTAGCAGTAGTAGCGAAGGAATCGCTCGATCGGGTTCAGTTAACAGCCATCGATCGATCGCTCAGGTTCAGTAACGCATAGCCTGCAGTGCAATCGCTCGGGTTCAGTTAGAGCCCAACGCCTCGCTCGGGTTCAGTTAGAGCCAACGCCTCGCACACACGCGCGTACGTGTACGAGAGAAATGCGCATCACTCGGCCCCCGACCTCCCACCGTAACCGGGAACTCCCCGAAATTTTCCTCGCCCTCGCTTCCACGGTTTTTTCCGTCATGGACGGCCCAAAGAATGTCATGCAGCTGCGTCTCCGGCCCGCCCAGGACGAAAAGCCCATTTTCTGTCATGATTTTTTGTCATAGAAGTAGGAGCCCACCACATCTATGATGATACCGGGTTTTGTCACAATTATCATCATAGAAGTGTCATATGTATGACAGAAATTTTTTTTGTTCGGCCCAAAATGTCACGAATGTGTCTTTTTTTGTAGTGATATATACATGATCATACCTAGATATTCTCATAACTATGCTCAATTCTGTCAATTGCTCAACAGTAATTTGTTCAGCCACCGTAATACTTATGCTCATGAGAGAAGCTACTAGTGAAACCTATGGCCCCCGGGTCTATTTTCCATCATATTAATCTTCCATCAACAAGCTATTTCAGGCGCCGTCTTTATTTTTTTCTTTACTTTGCATCTTTATCATAAAAATACCAAAAATATTATCTTATCATATCTATCAGATCTCACTCTCGTAAGTGGCCGTGAAGGGATTGACAACCCCTTTATTGCGTTGGTTGCGAGGATTTATTTGTTTGTGTAGGTGCGAGGGACTCGTGCGTGGCCTCCTACTGGATTGATACCTTGGTTCTCAAAAACTGAGGGAAATACTTACGCGACTTTGCTGCATCACCCTTTCCTCTTCAAGGGAAAACCAACGCAGTGCTCAAGAGGTAGCATGTACCTGAGCATGAACAGGAACAGATCCTACGCAAGTGTCACTCCGAGGCTTATGGAGGACACCACGCTGGAGATAGAACTGCACATAAGGTATTGCAATCCGGTTTTTATTGGCCTACTCTTTTCAAAGATGCCCGTAAGTTTGTCTTGTCTTGTGATGAATGTCAAAGAATTGGTAATATTAGTAGACGTCAAGAAATGCCTATGAACTATTCACTTGTTATTGAACCATTTGATGTTTGGGGCTTTGATTATATGGGACCGTTTCCTTCCTCTAATGGGTATACACATATTTTAGTTGTTGTTGATTACGTTACTAAGTGGGTAGAAGCTATCCCAACTAGTAGTGTTGATCATAACACCTCTATTAAGATGCTTAAAGAAGTTATTTTTCCGAGGTTTGGAGTCCCTAGATATTTAATGACTGACGGTGGTTCACATTTTATTCATGGTGCTTTTCGTAAAATGCTTGCTAAGTATGATGTTAATCATAGAATTGCATCTCCATACCACCCACAGTCTAGTGGTCAAGTAGAACTGAGTAATAGAGAGATTAAATTAATTTTGCAAAAGACTGTTAATAGATCTAGAAAGAATTGGTCCAAGAAACTTGATGATGCATTATGGGCCTATAGAACTACATATAAAAATCCTATGGGTATGTCTCCGTATAACATGGTTGATGGAAAAGCATGTCACTTACCTCTCGAACTAGAACATAAGGCATATTGGGCCATTAAAGAGCTCAATTATGATTTCAAACTTGCCGGTGAGAAGAGACTATTTGACATTAGCTCACTTGATGAGTGGTGAACCCATGCCTATGAGAATGCCAAACTGTTTAAAGAAAAAGTTAAAAGATGGCATGAGAAAAGGATACAAAAGTGTGAGTTTAATGTAGGTGATTATGTTTTGTTATACAACTCTTGTTTAAGATTTTTTGCAGGAAAACTCCTCTCTAAATGGGAAGGTCCTTACGTTATCGAGGAGGTCTATCGTTCCGGTGCCATGAAAATCAACAACTTCGAAGACACAAATCCAAAGGTGGTGAACGGTCAAAGAATCAAACATTATATCTCAAGTAATCCCATAAATGTTGAAACCAATGTTATTGACACCGTAACCCCGGAGGAGTACATAAGGGACACTTTCCAGAACATTTCAGACTCCGAAAAGGAATAGGTATGTGGTACGGTGAGTAAACCGACTCCAAAACAATTCTAACATCATTTTTTCTCCGTTTTGGAATACTTAAGAAAATAGGAAAATAAGAAGTAGTCCGGAAAGGACACGAGGCATCCACGGGAGTGGAGGGCGCGCCCCACCCCCCTGGGCGTGCCCCCCAGCCTCGTGGGCACCTCGTGTGCCCTCCGGACTCCGTCTTCTTGCACGATACTTCTTTTGGTCGGCAAAAATTCATTATATAATCTCCCGAAGGTTTTGACCACCGTACCACGACAAAATCCTCTGTTTTTGTTTTGAGTTGTTTCTGGCGCAGATTAGAGCAATATGTCGTCCTAGGATTCGGAGGGAGAAAGCTATGTGGCTGATTACCTTGCAGACCCTAAGGTCTACGGGGACTTGGAGCATTGTGGCTGGACCACGGAGGAAGAAGAAGACTATGATCCTAGGGGAAAGGAGGAGACGAGCTCAGATGAAGATGAAGTCCCATTACCTCAACCTAGGGACATGAATGTGGAGTTCAAAAAGTCAAGCCTCCTTGATAGAGCAAAGAAACCTAAGATCGAGTTTATCCCTTTTCGCCTCTTGCAGGAGAACAAACAGGAACTATGCAAAAAGGTATTAAGCCTTGAGCAGGAGATCGATGACTTAAGGGAGCAAAATTCTACCCTCAAGCACAAATTAAGGAAGAAGCCTACCTCATCAACAACTCCATCATCACCACCTCCGAAGAAAGAGACATAAACACATGGGTATGGGCACTCCCCTTGGCAACTGCCAAGCTTGAGGGAGGTGCCCCGGTATCGTATCACCATCACACTTCTATCTTTACTGTTTTTCTTAGTTCGATCCTTTTGGTTATATCTTGATCTAGTAGAATAAAGTTTAGTATGATCTACCTTTGAGTTTTTGTGTTGATCCTTATCTATGTAATCGAGTCCGTGAGCTATACATAATAAAGATTAGTCTTGAGTCGAGGGCTTGGTTATCTTGCTATGATCTTGAGGGAATAAAAGAAAAAAGAAAGAATAAAAATAAATAAAGAGATCATATTGATCTTATGGAGAGGAATGACTTCACATATAAAGAGTATGATGAATAAAAGTTGTTGGGAGTTAACAAGCATAGTTTTGGTCATCGTTGCAATTAATAGGAAGTAATAAAGAAAGAGAGGTTTTCACATATAATATACTATCTTGGACATCTTTTATGATTGTGAGCACTCATTAAAATATGACATGCTAAAAAGTTGATGTTGGACAAGGAAGACAACGTAATGGGTTATGTTTTCTTATATCCGAAATAAATTATATTGTCATTCCAACATGTTGAGCTTGCCTTTCCCCCTCATCCTAGCAAAATTCTTTGCACCAAGTAGAGTTATTACTTGTGCTTCCAAATATCCTTAAACCCATTTTTGCCATGAGAGTCCACCATCTTTCCCTAATAATAAAGCATGGATTGACTTTGTCGGGTTCACCGTCACAATACGCTTCTTCCCATGATTTTACGCTTTCAGTTTAAATTTAAAACATATTCAAGGTGGTACTAAATTTTGTCTCTGCAATATTATCTCTCTATTGTACGCTAATCTATACTACTATTAAAAGACCAAACATGACTTCCCCTACATCCACACCAGAAAGTGCACACGGGATAACCCTCCACGTCCGATCAGATCTACTTGGTACCATCCAACTGTCCACGTTAGATCAACCATACTACAATCAGATCGACGGTTCACAACAAATGTTCTGCCGGCAGACTCCCCCGTTCAGGATGCTACACAGCCCCACGATGACACCTCCTAGCCCCACGATGACACATCCTGGGAATTAAACAACACCTCCACGATCTACGCCGCCACCACGCCACAAACAGCCGCGATCAGCGCTGGTGTCTGCGACGTCCTCGACCCGGTGGACATCCTTGACCTGCCTTGCTGCCCTACCTCTCCTCGCCCCGCCACCGTCGCCACGCCGCCCTAGCCCCTGGTAGCCGCGATGTCCTCCACCCCGGTGCACGTCCTTCCTCAACCCACCTTGTTGCCCTACCTCTCCTCGCCCCGCCGTCGTCGCCACACCGCTGTCGCCCCTGTTAGCCGCGACGTCCTCCACCCGGTGGACGTCCTCGACTCGGCGTGTTGCCCTACCTCCGGTGTCATCACCCCTTGTGGCCCGCAGCATCTGAGGACACATGACTACTTTCTGACCTGCCAGCGCAAATGTTAGATCATTTGAATTGGCAAGTATAGATGATCAGGCAGATGGCAAAAGGAAATTGCTCTTTTAATCTGTAATTTGTACTGTGAATTTTGATACTTACAGTACATCATGATCTGCATGACAAACTGAGTTGACAATATGGCATCCTCTGAGCATAGTGGGGCACGTACTCCCTTTCAGGACCCGACGAACAACGGGAATTCAGGTAAATACATATATCACGTACTCTTACCTACTTCAATCTTGTAAACCCAGAATATGTCATTGCCTCGCAGCCGCAGGTCAAAAAACAGATTCAAAAGAACTAAAGAGACAGAGGGAAAGGGAGAGGTAAACAGGGATGCAATACTAAAAAAATAAGACAGGAGGCAAGGGATCTAAGAAAGCTACATCTGCTATTCTAAATGGAACCAACACTCCATCTAAGCCACCCGTGGCCATGTCGCCTGGTTACTCCATTTTCTATGTTCTTTATCATACATTTCATGAATCACAAGTAAAGTCGTGTTAACTAAGTGTTCTTTTGGACAGGTTTTCACACTGTGCACAGGCCCAGTGCGTAGTCTGCTGTCACCCAGCAACGACACACCCCAGCTGCGGAAGGTCATGTGTTCTCTTGTCAAACATAATACCTTAGTTCGTGTGTCAACAACTGACATTGTACATACAATTATGATGCAGCCATACCTGTTGATATGATAATGAGTGATCAAACTCCACCTCATGCTCCAAATTCATTAAGAACACCAGATAGTGCCGGTTCTAACAAGGAAAATGTCCATAATATCGACTCTGACATTGAGTCCTCCCAACCGACTGTGTTACGACCACCACTTCAAGCCTACAGATGCAACAGTTCATATGGTACTCAATTGTGGCTCATATTAACTATCATACATAATTTACACTTACACCGTACATCCGATTGACAAAACATTGTTGCTCATGTTGTCTTGTACCTAATTAACACTTATTATATAGAAGCAAAACAAGCACTCAAGAGGCAGAGGGAAAGTGCCCGGTATGAGCAAGATAAACAACGTATATTACAAAGCTTACGTGACAAACGACGTCGAGCCAAATCTACAGTAGTCCTTACAACTGGAGAACAAAAACAATCTGACATAGGTGATGCCAGCTACATGAAACACTGCATATCCAATCTTTCATTTCCTGACTGACAGTCACTCAATTTCTGTAGCTGATGAAGATTGTGATTGGCTACGGAGCATCTACAAGTAAGGTCAGCTGGAATTGTGTTCTTAGAGAATGCATGCATCTATAAGATGATAAAGATCGGTTGCTATCCGTCCTCAGATGACACGGATGCCACACCAGCATGGGTATTAAACAGAGCCAAAGAGTATTTGGAAAATGATATGGTAAGTCTTAGTTTTCTACACATTTCTATGAATTACAGCGAGAGCGACCAATTCGTCCACATAGGAGTACAACTAAAATAATCATTTTCTTCAGATATTCATTCCAATAAACATGGACGATGTTCACTGGTACCTATGTGGTAGAACCAGGGATCCTACCGGACCTGCTCCGTAGGTTGTAGGGGAAGGATGGAGTAGGGCGAGGCGATGAGCGAGCGCGCCGGCGGCTGGGCGCCGTCGCGTAGGAGGAGGATGGCGGCGGCGGCTAGGGTTAGAGGCGGCTAGGGTTCCGGCTCCTCTGGGAGCTGGGCAATAGAGATAATATTCTTCTTATTGCTTGATTCCAAAAAGAGTCTTACAGCCTATATTTATAACCTAGATAACTTGCATAAGAATTAACCTAAGATAACTTGCATAAGAATTAACCTAAGATAACTTGCTAGAATAACCTAAGAACTTGGCTAAGTTGCCCGGTGGGCCTAGCTAAACCGGCCATAACACTTCTCCCCGCCTGCACAAACAGCTCGTCCTCGAGCTGTAAGGTGGGGAAGCGCTTGCGGAACTCCTCGAGGCGATCAACCAGCGTCAAACACCTTCTCGACAGCTGGGGCGGCCAGGTCGGCGGCGACGGCGTCCTCCGGAATGTAGTCTGCAACCTCCAGGTAGAAGAGTCGCGGGCAGGCATGGCCGGGCGTGTAGGGCTCGTCGCAGGTGAAGCACAACCCTTGGCGGCGACGCTCGAGTAGCTCGGCTGAGGTGAGCCGGCGGAACGGGCGCGCCGCGGTCGCGGCGAGGGGTGCCGCAGAAGCCTGCGCGGAATCCGGCCCGGGTAGCGACCCAGCGGTCCGGGACGATGATTCCTGCTGGATGGCCACCGCGCGCGCTCGAACGCGCGGGCGTAGTACATGGCCGACTGGAGATCCTGGGGTCCCCGAAGCTCCACGTCCACGCGGATGTGATCCGGAAGTCCACCGACAAAGAGGTCGGCCCGCTGCTGCGCCGTCACACCCGACGCATGGCATGCCAGGGCCTGGAAACGGTCGGCGTAGTCCTGCACCGTGGAGGTGAAGGGAAGGCGGCCGAGCTCCGCCAGGCGGCTCCCGCGAACCGGAGGCCCAAAGCGAAGGAGGCAGAGCTCGCGGAAGCGCTCCCAAGGGGGCATGCTGCCCTCGTCCTGCTCGAGGGCGTAATACCAGGTCTGGGCTGCGCCGCGGAGGTGATAAGAGGCAAGCCAGGTCCGCTCCGAAGCGAGGTGTGGCTGCCCGCGAAAGAACTGGTCGCACTGGTTGAGCCAGTTGAGGGGATCCTCCGTGCCGTCATAAGTGGCGAAGTCGATCTTGGCGAACCGCGGCGGTGTCTGGGTCGGAGCGCCGTGTCGAGCTGGCTCGGAGGTGCGGAGCAGCGAGGCGGGTGGTGCCTGGTCGGAGTACTCCGTATAGGGACCCGCGGAGCCAGATGGCCCGCCGAACTACGGAAACGGGGTCGGCTGCTCCGGAGCCGTGGTGTAGACCGGCGAAGGCGAAGACGCAGCCGCCCACGCTGGAAGTGGCGACGGGGAGGGCGGGAACCGGACCTGATGGATCGGGAGGCCGGTCGGCGAGGGTGCCCTCGAGCTGGGCAGGGGCGGCGCCGGTGGTTGCAGCGTCGGTGGCGGAGGGTGGGCCGGCGCGTCGGTGGCCGCGAGGGACGGCGGCTGTAAATACCACAGAGGGCCCGCGGCCGGAGTGGACCCGCCGGGAACGACAGCAGCGACAGCCCGGTGCAGGCCGGCGCGGAGAACGGCGGCTGCAGAGGGCCGGTGGCCCCCGCCTGCGTCGTGTGCTGTAGCGGCCACGGAGCCGCTGAGGGCGCCGGCGCCAAGTGCCAGAGGGGCGCCGCGGCCGCCGGTGGCCCGCTCGGTGGAGCCGGCGCAGCCGGCGCGGCCCAGACTGGCCACGGGGCTGGGGCGGGCGCGGCAGCCGCGGGTGGCGCCGCAGGCGCTGGCGCGGGCCACTACTGCCAGGCCGGCGCTGGAGCGGACGGCGGCGGTAGCGCCGGGTAGCCTCCGGCGAGGGCCGCGGGCACCGAGTACCACGGAAGAGTCGGCGGTCCGGAGGGCACGGGCGGCGGGAGCGGCGGTGACGGCCCGTACGGGCTGGCCAGGTAAAGCCGGATGCCCTGGACCGCGACGACCAGGTCGTTGAGGACACCGGCCATGGCCTCCGGGGAGTATTGGGCCGGTCGAGTCGATGGAGCTGGCGGCGTAGTGGTGACGGGGGGCGGCAGCAGGCCGGTGGGCGCGTCGGAGATGAGATCCAGCAGCGCCGACGGAAGGGCCAGCTGCCCCGTGGCGATCGGAGATGACGCGGCGGCGGCGGTGGTGGTAAGGGGCAGCGGCGGCGGTGGTGGCGGCGGTACTGGTGGTGGTGATGACATGGTCGAAACCCAGGTAGCTGATACCAAATTGGTAGAACCAGGGATCCTACCGGACCTGCTCCGTAGGTTGTAGGGGAAGGATGGAGTAGGGCGAGGCGATGAGCGGGCGCGCCGGCGGCTGGGCGCTGTCGCGTAGGAGGAGGATGGCGGCGGCTAGGGTTCCGGCTCCTCTGGGAGCCGGGCAATAGAGATAATATTCTTCTTATTGCTTGATTCCAAAAAGAGTCTTACAGCCTATATTTATAACCTAGATAACTTGCATAAGAATTAACCTAAGATAACTTGCATAAGAATTAACCTAAGATAACTTGTGGGCTAAGGTTGCCCGGTGGGCCTAGCTAAACCGGCCATAACACTATGTGTTATAAATGCCAGAAAACTATTTTCATAAGTAGCTTTTTTTTCTTCTTATTTCTCGCTTGTGATGCTTATACTTTCTCCTTTTGTTGGTACAACAGCTAGAAGGACTAGATGATTTATTCAAATATGCATCCGAGCACATGGAATTATAATCCGATAAGTGGATTGATCTAAATGTTACAACATGAGAAAGAGAAGAATATATTAAGAGCAGTCTTCAGACGGATGGGTAGGCCTCCTAATATAACTCAGAGCTTTTACCTTATTGGATGCCAATGCAATTGACACAGCATCTCTCATGAGATATGGCCTAAATAATGGAGCTCAAGGCGATACATTTCATTGGGCTGCATATAGTAGTATAGAAAATGTGTTACAATTTCTGGATTTGAACAACGAATATGTTACTACACACATGGAAAGAATCAGATAGATAGCATACCTGAATGTGTTTCACTAACAATCTTCCACTACTCTATATATCATCCATGCCAACATAGAGAAAGAGAAACATCTCACAAATGAATGACAATGTGGCAAAGGCGCCTGTTGTGCATACAATGGCATAAACATTAGCAAAGTTTAGATGTCAAATGATGGTGTCACATGTATTTATGATACAAATAGTGTAGATACCAACTTGGTTGTGACCCTGGAACTCTCTGTTACTTAGTGCCAGTAATAATGCGACATTACAACATGAGAATACCACACTAATCAACCATCAGCCACAAAAAGCAACAACTCAACATCAATTATAGATAGCTGACAGTGACAAATTAAGCCACCCAGAAATGTGTGAGCCAAGCATGGTTGCCTCAAAAATGTCACCTGACTAAATCCCCACTGATAACCATAGGTGCATTAACAACATCTAAATGAACAGCATGCCTTCAGCAACCGAGCATGTACGCGAGCTGCCAAGTCCTTCCCGGAGCAACTGTGTGAGCCAAGCATGGGGGGCGATGATTACAGCGGGCACGTCAACGCACTGGATCTCCGTCCAATTCAAGATGCCTCCTCCCGCATCGTGTCCCGCAGCTCGCATCTCGATCTGCTCTAGGGCAGTAGGATGGCGGCAGCAGAGTCGATCTAGGGAAGATTGGCGGGGTTGGCGGCGAGGCAAGGCCGCGGTGGTGACAGGAGCCGGCGGGGCGAGGCCGTCGTGTGGATAAGGGACGGCCGGGCGAGACCGTCGTGGGGATAGGATGAGAAGGGGCGAGGCCGCGGTGGTGGTGTGGGTTGGGGGGAGGGGGAAAGGGTGGCGCCGGGCGACGTCGTGGCCGGAGAGGCGGCGGCGTGCTACAAAGCAGGCGGCGGCGTGCAGCAGAGCAGGCGGCTAGCGGAGAAAGCAAAGTGGTGGGTGCCTGTGTCTCTCACGGTCTCACCGCACACACATCACTGGAGAAAGCAAGTGAAGGGACTGATGTGAATCAACCGCTGCCCGTTCTTTTATTTTACTTTTCACCCGCTGCTCCTTATTAGTGTTCCTCTGGTTGCCTTTTTTTCCTTTTGCAATTCGACCTCTGGTTGCTTTTGTGTGGCCTAATTACGTCACCCGCATTAAACATATCATCGACCAAATGGATTATTGGGCGTGTCTATTTTGTTTTATTTTTCATATGGGTTCCTCTTAAAAGAATTATGCGTTCACGCACGAGTGAAATCTTAATAAAATTTTATATGTACCCATTTTGTGAAGTAATAATTATATGGGTTCCTCTCAAATAAATTATGCGTTCACAAATTCATTTTTTTATTGATAGCCCTTTTGTTCATTTGATTTATATAAAATAATAAGCGCTCACAAATTCAATTATTTTATTGATAGCCCTTTTGGTCATTTGATTTATATTATCAGCAAACGTTATTCAATTCTTTTTTTATCGAGCGTCTCCGGTATGACTCTGTGGTTCAATCATCATCTTGTTATAATACTAATATTTTTATAATATTCTTGTTATTAAGCACATAAAAGATTCTTTATCATCGAGGTCATCTTATGGTCTCTGGATGTTAAATTACATGGAGTACTTCACTGGAGATCGTTTGTCCGACACTCCCAAACAAGTATATTTTGCATCGTATCATGATACTAATTATTTTTTGTTGTATCATTATTTGAAAACTAAGTCTTATTATTACCACTTCACTTTAGGTTCATATGGCAGATTTTAGAACAAAATTAGCTGTGATTTTAGTCGACTCGGAATTCAATGATGACGATATAAGAAACCGAGACTTGGATGATGATGAAACCAACACGGATCCCACCGATTGTATGATTGTCGAAAGACCTCCTAACAAACTCAAAGCATCCAACTCCTCGTCACAAGTTGAGCTCATGTCGCAATCATTTATTCTTTCGCCATTTGTAACTCCAACAAACGACGACTTAATAGATGAACTTTGCTTGATAATGTTGCTTAGTTGTTACTTTTACGTATTTTGTAATAATTAACAATTACAATATATTTATGTGATCATTAATTTTATCATTTTATGTGAAGACATGTGTATTGGTCGTGTGTTACATGCACGAGTTTTTACGTATTTTGATTTTGGAATTTTGGGATCACAACATTTCAACAATGGAAGTCTTTCACCAGTCAAGCAAGACCTATGACTTGATCTAAAATAAATTACTATATTGAAATTATTGGACGCGACACGCATTTAAATGTTCAGATAAAAACACAAGAATACTTAATGTTTTTACTGTAGTTTATTAAGATACATGCGTTGCACGTGTGCACGCTTACTAGTAGACGTAAACGATTCGCTCCCGTCGGAAAAAAGAAAGTAAAAACGATTCGCTAGGTATTGCCCCGACGACTAAATCCCCTCTGCGCCGCCACCCGCGAGAGACACGCCCGCCGCCCGAACATCCGATTCAGCGCCTCCCGCCGGAGACTGCTCGCGGCCGACGAGGGACACGCCGGCGATATCTCGTGAGCCCGCCTCTTTCATCTACGTTCTCCTCCTTTTCTCCTGCCCCCCTGTTCAGCAGCAACCTCTCAATCCATGGCCCTCTCCTTCAACCTCGGCCACGACCGGCCTGGTGCGCAGCTCCCAGTTGCCATCCCCTGCGCCTCCTCTCACGTCTCCCCCACCTCGCGTGTGCAGCGTCGTGGCTGCGCGTCGCCAGCGCCATCTGATGCAGCCCCGCGCCTAACCGCGTGCACGCCATGGGCAGCGGCCATGGAGGCCGCACCTCCGGCTGCTCGCTCGCCGCTGGCCAGCCAGTACCTCCGCCAACATCTCATCCATCTTGATCAGGGGCACGACCTACAACTCCAACAGTTTGGCCAAGGGCATTACAACCACATCCGCTGCCTTTGGGCACGACCACCAGTGCTTGCGTTCCTCCGAGGAAAGAATTATGAGCTCTCACATAAATGGCTGAAACGCCTACAGGTGTGTGGGTGTGTTTTAACTTTTGCTCATTCTTTTGTTTTTAAACAGGTGAATTTCTGTTGCTGGAGCGTTTTAGTGAAAAGGAATTCGGTTCTGAAACTACTCTTGAAGTTTATGACCTGAAAAACACAGGGGAATTATTTTCCTCTATTTTGTGTTACGGTCCTGCTCTACAGCTACAGGTGTTTATTTTTATGCCTAAAAGAAAGTATGTGCTTTCTAGAATAAGCTCCATATATATATACATCAACGTAAAATTGGAGCATGTACAGTTTTATTCTTGTGCTGAGTGTGCATCAACAGATCAAAACTAGAAATAAATAGGTGCTTAACCATTCATCATTCTCCTTAAGCACATTGTAAAAATGTGAGAAGCAAACCTGAGAAAGGTTAGTGTACTGAAGGCGTATGCAGTGCTTTCACAGAGGTGACAAAGAGCTACAAAATGTACGATGAATTGTAAAAGGAAAAAAAAATTCTGCACTTGTCATTTTCGCTAGTTGCTACTGTGTCTCACTAGTCTTCAGGTCTGCACCTACAGAAAGTTCTGAAGCGTCACTAGTGTTCAGTTCTGAAGCAGATTCAGAATGATGGGATACCATCCTAAATACAGTAGCAGCATCCCAAATCCATTCCAAGTGAAAATGGCCGGAATTGGTTCTATTTTTTTTGTAGCAGTGGAGCTCTAAAGAAGAGATAAGGAATAACAGTTCATCTAAAACAGAGAAGATAGACAAGAAACAGGGCTATCACGTTTGGCTGGATCTAAGAAGATATTCTGGTGTTGTTCCTCCTCCGCAGCTTCTCCTCCTGCGTGATCCCCACCTCCTTGATTTGATCCCACTGACGAGCTAAGGTTTTCTCCATCACCCCCTTCAGTATGCAAGCTCATCTCTTCTCTTTCATCTCCTTAATTTCTTGGTCTTTTTACCCTTTCTTTACCCTGCTCCTCAAAAATCTAGAACCCTAACCCTAAAAATTAAGAAATTCATGGAGAAAAGGGAATGGAAGAGGAAGAGGGTGGTGTTACCAACGAGAAGACCGCTGACGATGGAGAGGGACGCCGGAAAAGGTCGTTGCCGCCGCCGAGCTCGCACCAAATCGATGCACAGCCCAGTTCGCCTCCTGGTCGCTACCGCATGAAGAGGGAAAGGGGGGATAATCCACGCAGGAGAGAGAGGGGTAGCCCTTGCTTCAAGATTGTCCCTCCGGCGTCATCGACATGGCTGCCGCCGCCTCCGCAAACCGCAATCGCCAGTGAGGAGGGGCTGAGGAGAGAGGAACGTGAACCGCTCGCACCTGATTAGAAAAGACATGGGTACGGGTGGAGACGTAGAGTGGGCTAGCTCCAAAGGACCAGTCAACCGTCGCATCAACGTAAGCAAGGTAAATTTACGGCGATAGACGTGGAATAATATTTTTATCGGTTGAGGATTCGTTAAGCCACACTGTTGCTCGGTCGGATGACTGGGGTGAAGAATTACTTATTCTTCACCCTGGGTCCTTAATAGACTTTATATATATATATATATATATATGCATTGCCTGTGTTGATTGCTCCAAAGTTGTAACATGCATTTGCAGGTTTATCAATGTATACTGACAACTGTGGTAGAAGTACATGTTCCGATTCTTTGTCTAATTAGAGTTTGTAATTAGTGTGGCTATCATGGAATGGAGGGATAGATGATTTCTGTATCTGCATATTAGTTACAAAACATGAGTTTGTTGAGATACAAAGTTCTAGCATTTGGTTAAAATCTGATATAAATTTTGAAATAGGTCCCAAAACTTTCTAATCAGATACGACTAGCGTCTAGCATATTGCTCTGTTTTGCTAGATGACGGTGCTCACAAATATTAGGCTATTACATTAGCCTAAGGATAAACAATATTCATGAAGCGCTTCTATATTGCCGGACATGAGTGACCCTCCGAGAGCCAAAGCTGGTCAACCCTGCTCTGTAGCGAAGCACGGGAATGGGTGCGAGGATTGAGTTCTAATTTGGTGGAAAGAGACCAACAGTGTTGATGTTCAGAGGGCTGATATTCATCTCTAGAGGCAAATAATCTCAGATTTTTTAGTAAACGGTAATCCCATATTGATATGATTCTATAACAAAGAACATATTGTCTGTTTTCCGAACAAAGAGCCAAAGTTAACTCTTTATTTTTTACTTTTTGAGGTATAATGAGCAGATTTATGATTAGTTAGTGCCATTATATTATCGATTAATCTTGCTTTAGTTATGATGCACATGTCCACAACAATGTAATGCCATATAGATTGGTGTTGAACGACACAAATTTATGTCCCCTGTGCAAAGCATGGGCAATTTTCGAGAGGTGATTGTTATGGCAGGAGGAGATGAGTCTGGCGGAGGCAACCCTCCGGCGGCCCGTAGGTGGAGGCTTGGTGGGTGTTAGCGGACGGATAGGTGAGATCGCCGATCCATTTTTTACCGGATCGGGCTTGTAATGGGATAATGGAAGTGTTCTTACGTTTTGATTTTAGTTGCTTTCGAGTTTTAGATTTATTTTTCTTTGCAGAATGGTAATTTGCTGAGATAGAGTCTTGATTTTAATTATTGCAGAACGCTAATCGTTTTATGTCAGCTTTATCTTCTCAGGATAAACCAGATGTTTTCCTATGCCTTGAGGAGTTGCTGATGGATGATATGCAAAGGCTACCAAGTGGTAGCTGCAATGTTGCAATTGAGGTCAGCAATGGGTGCTTCTCCTGGGACGGCTCACCTGAGATACCAACACTGAAGGATCTGGATTTTTAAGCTCAGCAAGGCATGCGTGTTGCAGTCTGTGGGATGATCGGATCTGGAAAATTAAGTTTGCTCTTTTGCATTCTCGGTGAGGTGCCAAAGCTATTAGGAGAGGCTAAAACTTGCGGAACATTGGCATATATGTCAGCCAAACGGTATGGATGCAGAGCAGCAAAATTCAGGACAACATACTGTTTGACAAGGAGATGGAGAGTGAGAAGTATGGCAGGGTCCTTGAGTGGTGTTCGCTGAATAAAGACATGGAGATCAAAGTCATTGGAGAGTGAGGCAGCAATCTTAGTGGTAGGTAGAAGCAATGGGTTCAGATAGTCCGTGTATTGTATCAGGTGCTGACACCTATTTCTTCGATGATCTGTTCAATGCAGTTGATGCTAATACATGATCCCACCTTTTCAAGGTATAATGCAATCTCTTTTATTTACAATAGAAGTTTGAGAACACGTTGCTTAAGGCTTCTACCATTTGCAGGAATGCTTGCTTGGGGCTTAGGCTTAAAAACAATGGTTTATGTCACTCACCAGATTGAATTCCGGCCTGCAGCCGATCTTATTTTGGTGAGAATTTCATTGGCACATGTTTCATGTCAATTTTATTGTCATAAATTATCCGCTTCTCCTTATAAGGTAATTTTAGTGCAGGTAATGAACGGCGGGAGAATAGCACAAGCAGACAAATACAACGATATACTTAGTTCAGGAGCGGACCTAGCAGAACTGGTTGGTCCTCACCAAGAGCCTCTCACAACATTGGACGTGATTGATGTTGCCAATGGAGGTGATGAGACATTCTCTTCGAGCCTATCCAGGCCATTGTCATTGGTTGAAGAGAAAGATAAACAAAATGGCAAATAAGACAGTGACAAGGTTCAAAGTGGGCAGATGGTGCAGGAAGAAGGAAAAAAGATAGGGTGTGGTTATGGGTCTACTGGAAGTACCTCACATTGGCTTACAGGGGAGCTCTTGTAGCACAGTTACTTTTCCAAGTACTTCAGGCGTTCAGATTGCTAGCAATTACTAGATGGCCCGGGCTTCTCATATGTCGAAAGACGCCGAGGCTCCAGTGAGTACGTCGACACTGATCTCTGTCTTTGTGGCATTGGCTATTGCAAGTTCGCTTTGCATCTTCGTAAGGGCATTTGTTTCTTGTGGCAGGTGCATACAAAATAGCAACTCTGTTGTTCAACAAGATGCACATAGCCATATTCAGAGCTCCTATTTGTTTTTCGACTCCAATCCAGGTGGGAGCATCTTGAATAGAGTAAGTCATTTGCATTAGCTCAGATTTCCTTGGAAGTTTGATTTATTAACATCAACTATGTTGACTCTGAAGAAAGTCGCCAATGATTATAGAGGGTATGTCTTTGTCTCAGTCAGTAAGAAAAATGTAAACTTGCAGGACTGTGGAAGAAGCCGAGGGGCGAGCCATTCTGATTGGCCTCAAGTCGCTTTCAGCCGTGTACAGAGGGCCCATAATCATATCATTGGAACTAACAGCGCTATGATTACCCAAGAATTGGAGGTGGGAAGGCCTAATAGGTCTGGTTGTTTCTCTTTCATCAGCGACGTAAAAAATGAGCTGCAGGTTTTCAGCCCCGTCCTCATCTACTCCATCCCTAGGGGAAAAAACAAACTGGCACATGAGCTGGCTGCTCGAGCGAGACGAGATCGTTCATCTTTGCTGATGTATCGAGGCAACTCTGCACTCTGATGCTATCGGAATGTACCACCTGAGTGTGTTTTGTCTGTTTAGGTAGTCATCCTAAAAACAAGAACTATGCTGACTCGGGACTTAACTGGTTAGGCTTCAACCAAAGGGAAGTGGATAGAAAGATCGCTTACCAGATGGGTTCTGTTGCGGTTTCCATCATACAAATAGCATCAACACCTATATTGGTAATTGTTTATTATATTATTTTATATTAAAATGGCGTATGTATTCTACCGGAGCTGTCACGTGCCATATTAATTTCAGAAGAGCAATTTCTAATTTAATGGTTAATGTATTGTTATGTCTAAACTGAAAATACTAAACAAAAATAGAGTCAGAATTTGTATGTATATACAATGAATAATGGATGTTCCAATCACTAAATTTAACGTAAGGTTTTAGAATAAATTGTGGTTTTCTAAGCTTGTAACCTGTAGTCCATCAACTAATTGTATTATATTACCATGTCAATTTTTGAAGTGCAACCAGTGAACAATTCCACTTGATTTGAATTATCAAGGTGGGTTGTACATTATTTATAACCATTATAGACATTGTGTTCTCAATAGCTTAATTTGAAGGACATATGTTTGTTATCCCGTTGCAACGCACGGGCCCTTTTGCTAGTACCTACCTATGGATTGAGTAAGATCCTTCAAGTAAGTTGTCATTGTTGCAAGCAATAAAAATTGCTCTCTAAATATGTATGATCTATTAATGTGGATAAAATAAACTTTATACGAGCTTGTGATATGGAAGAAATAAAAGCGACGGACTGCATAATAAAGGTCCCTATCACAAGTGGCAATATAAAGTGACGTTCTTTTGCATTAAGATTTTGTGCATCCAACCATAAAAGCACATGACAACCTCTACTTCCCTCTGCGAATGGCCTATCTTTTATTTTTGTCTTATACCTTATACAAGAGTCATGGTGATCTTCACCTTTCCTTTTTACACTTTATCCTTTAGCAAGCACTATGTGTTGGAAAGATCCTAATATATATATCCAATTGGATGTGGGTTTTCATAAAGCATTATTGTTGACGTTACCCTTGAGGTAAAAGGTTGGGAGGCAAAACTATAAGCCCCTATCTTTCTCTGTGTCCGATTAAAACTTCATACCCATAAGTATTGCGTGAGTGTTAGCAATTGTGAAAGACTAAATGATAGTTGGGTATGAGGACTTGCTGAAAAGCTTTTATATTGACACTTTCCGATATTATGATAAATTGCAATTGCTTCAATGACTGAGATTATAGTTTGCTATTTTTTCAATGAAGTTTCTGATTCATACTTGACATTATGAATAGATTGTTACCTGCTACCTCTTGAGCATGCGTTGGTTTTCCCTTGAAGAGGAAAGGGTGATGTAGCAAAGTAGCGTAAGTATCAAACTTCTCATAGTATTCAATGCACTTATATGAAAGTTTTTATTATATCCATCTTGGATGCCTATCATACTAGGACTAATTTTATAGCCAAAGCAAATTACCATGCTGTTCTAAAAGACTCTCAAAATAATGTAAGTGAAGCATGAGGGATCAATAATTTCTATAAAATAAAACCACCATCGTGCTCTAAAAGATATAAGTGAAGCACTAGAGCAAAATTGTTTAGCTCAAAAGATATAAGTGAAGCACATAGAGTATTCTAATAAATTCTGATTAATGTGTGTCTCTCCCAGAAGGTGTGTACAGAAAGGATGATTGTGGTGAACTAAAAAGCAAAGACTCAAATCATACAAGACGCTCCAAGCAAAACACATATCATGTGGTGAATAAAAATATAGCTCCAAGTAAAGTTACCGATGGACGAAGACAAAAGAGGGGATGCCTTCCGGGGCATCCCCAAGCTTAGGCTTTTGGTTGTCCTTGGATTTTACCTTGGGGTGCCTTGGGCAACCCCAAGCTTAGGCTCTTGCCACTCCTTGTTCCATAATCCATCAAATCTTTACCCAAAACTTGAAAACTTCACAACACAAAACGTAACAGAAAATCTCATGAGCTCCATTAGCGCAAGAAAACGAAACACCACTTCAAGGTACTGTAATGAACTCATTCTTTATTTATATTGGTGTTAAACCTACTGTATTCCAACCTTTCTATGGTTCATAACCTCCGATACTAGCCATAGATTCATCAAAATAAGCAAACAACACACGAAAAACGGAATCTGTCAAAAACAGAACAGTCTGTAGTAATCTGTATCTAACGCAAACTTATATAACTCAAAAAAATCTACCAAAATAAGAAGTCCTATATAATTTGTTTATTGATCTACTGCAATTGGAATCAGTATTTTATCACGTTCTGGTTATTTTTAACAATTGTTTTCGTGAGCAGAAAGTTTCTGACTTTTTCAGCAAGATCAAATAACTATCATCCAAGAAGATCCTATAGGTTTTACTTGGCACAAACACTAATTAAAACATAAAAACACATCTAACCAGAGGCTAGATCAATTATTTATTACTAAAAGGAACCAAAAAGCAAGAAACAAAAAATTGGATTGCCTCCCAACAAGCGCTATCGTTTAACGCCCCTAGCTAGGCATTGATAATTTCAATGATGCTCACATGAAAGATAGTAATTGAAACACAAAGAGAGCATCATAAAACATGTGAAAATCACATGTAAGTCTAACATACTTCCTATGCATAGGCATTTTATAGGAAAACAAATTAGCAAGACAAGCAAGATCTAGCATATGCAAGGAAGAAGAAAGAGACGATAACAATCTCAACATAACGAGAGGTAATTTAGTAACATGTAAATTTATACAATCATATTTTCCTCTCTCATAATAATTACACGTGGGATCACAAGAAAATTCAACAAAATAGCTATCACATAAAATATTTTCAACATGATCCACATGCATGCAAAGTTGACACTCTTCCAAAATAGTGGGATTAACATTAACTAAAGTCATGACCTCTCCAAACCCACTTTTATCAAAAAATTCATAAGATTGAACATTCTCCAAATATGTGGGATCTAAGTTGACAGTCTTCCAAACCCACTTTCAGTAATATTGCAAACACTATTATCAATCTCATATTCACCATGGGGCTTAAATAAATTTTCATGATCAAAAGAAGAATCACCCCAATCATGATCATTGCAACAAATAGTAGTCATAGCAAAACTAGCATCCCCAAGCTTGAGGTTTTGCATATCATTAACACAATTGACATCAATATAATTTATAATAACATCATTGCAATCTTGCTTTTTATCGAAGGAAGTATCAAGTATGGGTGCAATAGGAACGATCTCATGTTTAACATAAGGAACTATAGCAAATTCATCTTCATAAATATTGGCATCATGGCCACAAGAATAGCAAGCATCATGTTCATCAAGGATATTTCAATCAAATCATCGGAATCATAATTATCTATAGATTCGTGCATATCATTATTTTCTTCCAAAACAACGGTCATTATTTCAATAAATTCTTTGACATAAACATTATGAGCATAGTTTTCATAGCAATATTTAAGTATGTCAAAATTTTCAGATTCGTAGAGAGTAGTATCATACTTTTCGATCAAAGAAGCAACTTCATAAGCACCCTTAAAAGCAACAAATTCTTCAATTTGTTCGATATCATAGTAACTATAAACACCCTTTGCATAAGAAGATAAGATTTCATTATCATTAAACTCACATAGGTAGGGGAGGTGTTTTTTAGGGTTCTTAGAGCAACAAGTAAAATCATAAATTTCACAAAGATTCCAAGCACAACACAACAATCTGTTTATTTGATCCCATAAGAGTTTCCCTTTTTCAGACAAATGGTGACGCACAAAATGAGCATGCTCATCTAAAGATTTCCCATCAACTAGGCTAGTTGGGGTTTCTGCACGAGCGCATAAGGATCGAAGATGATCCAAGTAGAACACTTTAAGTGGATCCATATTAATAAATTTTCAGCAAGCGAAGATGCAAGCATATAGAAGGCACATGGCAACACGAGCAAACAAAAGGACAAACGGAAGAAGGGCGAATAAAATAGCAAGGGTGAAGTAGGGGAGAGGAAAACGAGAGGCAAATGGCAAATAATGTAATGCTGGGGATAAGAGTTGTGATGGGTACTTGGTATGTCTTGACTTGGCATAGATCTCCCCGGCAACGGCGCCAGAAATCGCACGTTGGCGGGAGATCAAGTCCTGACTTGACTTGGTGTAAGCCTCCCCGGCAACGGCACCAGAAATCCTTCTTGCTACCTCTTGAGCATGCGTTGGTTTTCCCTTGAAGAGGAAATGGTGATGCAGCAAAGTAGCATAAGTATTTCCCTCAGTTTTTGAGAACCAAGGTATCAATCCAATAGGAGGCCACACGTAAGTCCCCCGTACCTACACAAACAAATAAGAACCTTGTAACCAACGCGATAAAGGGGTTGTCAATCCCTTCACGGCCACTTGCAAAAGTGAGATCTGATAGAGATGATAAGATAATATTTTAGGTATTTTTATCATAAAGATTAAAAGCAAAGATTGCAAAATAAACAGCGACAGAAATAGCTAGTTGATGGAAGATTAATATGATGGAAAATAGACCCAGGGGCCATAGGTTTCACTAGTGGCTTCTCTCAAGATAGCATAAGTATTACGGTGGGTGAACAAATTACTGTCGAGCAATTGATAGAAAAGTGCATAATTATGAGAGTATCTAGGCATGATCATGTATATAGGCATCACGTCCGCGACAAGTAGACCGAAACGATTCTGCATCTACTACTATTACTCCACACATCGACCGCTATCCAGCATGCATCTAGAGTATTAAGTTCACAAGAACAGAGTAACACATTAGGCAAGATGACATGATGTAGAGGGATAAACTCAAGCAATATGATATAAACCCCATCTTTTTATCCTCGATGGCAACAATACAATACGTGTCGTTTCCCCTTCTGTCACTGGGATTGAGCAACGCAAGATTGATCCCAAAGCTAAGCACTTCTCCCATTGTAAGAAAGATCAATCTAGTAGGCCAAACCAAACTGATAATTCGAAGAGACTTGCAAAGATAACAAATCATGCATAAAAGAATTCAGAGGAGATTCAAATATTGTTCATAGATAATCTTGATCATAAACCCACAATTCATCGGATCTCGACAAACACACCGCAAAAAGAGTTACATCGAATAGATCTCCAAGAAGATCGAGGAGAACTTTGTATTGAGATCCAAAGAGAGAAAAGAAGCCATCTAGTTAATAACTATGGACCCGAAGGTCTGAGGTAAACTACTCACACATCATCGGAGAGGCTATGGTGTTGATTTAGAAGCCCTCCGTGATCGATTCCCCCTCCGGCGGAGCGTCGGAAAAGGCCCCAAGATGGGATCTCACGGGTACAGAAGGTTGCGGCAGTGGAAATAGGGTTTCGTGGTGCTCCTCGATGGTTTCGGGGTATATGGGTATATATAGGAGGAAGAAGTAGGTCGGTGGAGCTGCGAGGGGCCCACGAGGGTGGGGGGCGCGCCTAGGGGGGCAGGCGCGCCTCCCTGCCTCGTGGCCTCCTCAATTGTTTCTTGACGTCCACTCCAAGTCCTCTGGATCACGTTTATTCCAAAAATCACTCTCCCGAAGGTTTCATTCCGTTTGGACTCCGTTTGATACTCCTTTTCTGCGAAACACTGAAATAGGCAAAGAAACAGCAATTTGCACTGGGCCTTGGGTTAATAGGTTAGTCCCAAAAATAATATAAAAGTGCATAATAAAGCCCATTAAACATCCAAAACAGAATATATAATAGCACGGAACAATAAAAAATGATAGATACGTTGGAGACGTATCAAGCATCCCCAAGCTTAATTCCTGCTCGTCCTCGAGTAGGTAAATGATAAAAACAGAATTTTTGATGTGGAATGCTACCTAACATAATTTTCTAAGTAATTCTCTTTTTGTGGCATGAATGTTCAGATCCGAAAGATTCAAGATAAAAGTTTAATATTGACATAAAAATAATAATATTTCAAGCATACTAATTAAGCAATCATATCTTCTCAAAATAACATGGCCAAAGAAAGTTCATCCCTACAAAATCATATAGTTTGGTCATGCTCCATTTTCGTCACACAATGCTCTCATCATGCACAACCCCGATGACAAGCCAAGCAATTGTTTCATACTTTAGTAATCTCAAACTTCTTTCAACTTTCACGCAATACATGAGCGTGAGCCATGGATATAGCATTATGGGTGGAATAGAATATAATGATGGGGGTTATGTGGAGAAGACAAAAAAGGAGAAAGTCTCACATTGACGCGGCTAATCAACGGGCTAGGGAGATGCCCATCAATTGATGTCAATGCAAGGAGTAGGTATTGCCATGCAACGGATGCACTAGAGCTATAAATGTATGAAAGCTCAACAAAAGAAACTAAGTGGGTATGCATCCAACTTACTTGCTCACGAAGACCTAGGGCATTTGAGGAAGCCAATTGTTGGAATATACAAGCTAAGTTCTATAATGAAAATTCCCACTAGTATATGAAAGTGACAAAACAAGAGACTCTCTATCATAAAGATCATGGTGCTACTTTGAAGCACAAGTGTGGAAAAAGGATAGTAGCATTGTCCCTTTTTTTCTTTTTTTTCTCTCTTTTTTTGGGCCTTTCTTTTTTTATTTGGCCTTTCTCCCTTTTTTATTTGGTACAATGCTCTATTAATGATGATCATCACACTTCTATTTATTTACAACTCAATGATTACAACTCGAAACTAGAACAAAATATGACTCTATATGAATGCCTCCGGCGGTGTACCGGGATGGGCAATGAATCAAGAGTGACATGTATGAAATAATATGCATGGTGGCTTTACCACAAATACGATGTCAACTACATGATCATGCAAGGCAATATGACAATGATGAAGCACGTCATAATAAACAGAACGGTGGAAAGTTGCATGGCAATATATCTCGGAATGGCTATGGAAATGTCATAATAGGTAGGTATGGTGGCTGTTTTGAGGAAGATATAAGGAGGTTTATGTGTGATAGAGCGTATCGTATCACGGGGTTTGGATGCACCGGCGAAGTTTGCACCAACTCTCAAGGTGAGAAAAGGCAATGCACGACACCGAAGAGGCTAGCAATGATGGAAAGGTGAGAGTGCGTATAATCCATGGACTCAACATTAGTCATAAAGACTCACATACTTATTGCAAAAATCTACAAGTCATAAAAAAACAAGCACTACGCGCATGCTCCTAGGGGGATAGATTGGTAGGAAAAGACCATTGCTCGTCCCCGACCGCCACTCATAAGGATGACAATCAAAGAACACCTCATGTTTCAAATTTGTTACACAACGTTTACCATACGTGCATGCTACGGGACTTGCAAACTTCAACACAAGTATTTCTCAAATTCACAACTACTCAACTAGCACAACTTTAATATCACTATCTCCATATCTCAAAACAATCATCAAGTATCAAACTTCTCATAGTATTCAATGCACTTATATGAAAGTTTTTATTATATCCATCTTGGATGCCTATCATATTAGGACTAATTTTATAGCCAAAGCAAATTACCATGCTGTTCTAAAAGACTCTCAAAATAATGTAAGTGAAGCATGAGGGATCAATAATTTCTATAAAATAAAACCACCACCGTGCTCTAAAAGATATAAGTGAAGCACTAGAGCAAAATTGTTTAGCTCAAAAGATATAAGTGAAGCACATAGAGTATTCTAATAAAAGATTTCAGAGGAGATTCAAATATTGTTCATAGATAATCTTGATCATAAACCCACAATTCATCGGATCTCGACAAACACGCCGCAAAAAGAGTTACATCGAATAGATCTCCAAGAAGATCGAGGAGAACTTTGTATTGAGATCCAAAGAGAGAAAAGAAGCCATCTAGCTAATAACTATGGACCCGAAGGTCTGAGGTAAACTACTCACACATCATCGGAGAGGCTATGGTGTTGATGTAGAAGCCCTCCGTGATCGATTCTCCCTCCGGTGAAGTGCTGGAAAAGGCCCCAAGATGGGATCTCACGGGTACAGAAGGTTGCGGCGGTGGAAATAGGGTTTTGTGGTGCTCCTCGATGGTTTCGGGGTATATGGGTATATATAGGAGGAAGAAGTAGGTCGGTGGAGCTACGAGGAGCCCACGAGGGTGGGGGCGCGCCCAGGGGGGCAGGCGCGCCTCCTTGCCTCGTGGCCTCCTCGATTGTTTCTTGACGTCCACTCCAAGTCCTCTGGATCACGTTTGTTCCAAAAATCACTCTCCCGAAGGTTTCATTCCGTTTGGACTCCGTTTGATATTCCTTTTCTGCGAAACACTGAAATAGGCGAAAAACAGCAATTTGCACTGGGCCTAGGGTTAATAGGTTAGTCCCAAAAATAATATAAAAGTGTATAATAAAGTCCATTAAACATCCAAAACAGAATATATAATAGCATGGAACAATAAAAAATTATAGATACGTTGGAGACGTATCATTACCTTAGCATAATAAATCATATGACAATATATATATATATATATATATATATATATATATATATATATATATATATATATATGTTGCTATTCTAAGAATGATCATGACGCCCTCATGTCCGTATTTTATTTTATCGACACCTCTATCTCTAAACATGTGGACATATTTTTCGATATCGGCTTCCGCTTGAGGACAAGCAAGGTCTAAGCTTGGGGGAGTTGATACGTCCATTTTGAATCATGCTTTTATATCGATATTTATTGCATTATGGGCTATTACTTCACATTATGTCACAATAATTATGCATTTTCTCTCTTATTTTACAAGGTTTACATGAAGAGGGAGAATGCCGGCATCTGGAATTCCGGGCTGGAAAAGGAGCAAATATTAGAGACCTATTCTGCACAACTCCAAAAGTCCTGAAACTCCACGAAAGTCAGTTTTGGAATATATTAAAAATATTGGACGAAGAAAGCACCAGAGGGGGGCCACCCACTGTCCACGAGGGTGGAGGGCGCGCCCCTGCCTCGTGGGCCACCTGGAAGCCCCCCGATGCCCATCTTCTGGTATAAGGTGTCTTTTGCCCTGGAAAAAAAATCAAAAGGAAGCTTTCGGGATGAAGCCCCGCCGTCTCGAGGCGGAACCTTGGCGGAACCAATCTAGGGCTCCGGCGGAGCTGTTCTGCCGGGGAAACATCCCTCCGGGAGGGGGAAATCGTCACCATCGTCATCACCATCGATCCTCTCATCAGGAGGGGTCAATCTCCATCAACATCTTCACCAACACCATCTCCTCTCAAACCCTAGTTCATCTCTTGTATCCAATCTTTGTCTCAAAACCTCAGATTGGTTCCTGTGGGTTGCTAGTAATGTTGATTACTCCTTGTAGTTGATGCTAGTTGGTTTATTCGTTGGAAGATTATATGTTCAGATCCTTTATGCACATTAATACCCCTCTGACTATGAACATGAATATGATTTGTGAGTAGTTACGTTTGTTCCTAAGGACATGGGAGAAGTCTTGTTATAAGTAGTCATGTGAATTTGGTATTCGTTTGATATTTTGATGAGATGTATGTTGTCTTTCCTCTAGTGGTGTTATGTGAACGTCGACTACATGACACTTCACCATTGTTTGGGCCTAGGGGAAGGCATTGGGAAGTAATAAGTAGATGATGGGTTGCTAGAGTGACAGAAGCTTAAACCCTAGTTTATGCGTTGCTTCGTAAGGGGCTGATTTGGATCCATATGTTTCATGCTATGGTTAGGTTTACCTTAATTCTTCTTTCGTAGTTGCGGATGCTTGCGAGGGGGGTTAATCATAAGTGGGATGCTTGTCCAAGGAAGGGCAGTACCCAAGCACCGGTCCACCCACATATCAAATTATCAAAGTAACGAACGCGAATCATATGAGCATGATGAAAACTAGCTTGACGATAATTCCCATGTGTCCTCGGGAGCGCTTTCCTTTATATAAGTGTTTGTTCAGGCTTGTCCTTTGCTACAAAAAGGATTGGGCGACCTTGCTGCACCCTGTTTACTTTTGTTACCTGTTACCCATTATGAATTACCTTATCATAAAACTATCTGTTACCGATAATTTCAGTGCTTGCAGAGAATACCTTACTGAAAACTGCTTGTCATTTCCTTCTACTCCTCGTTGGGTTTGACACTCTTACTTATCGAAAGGACTAGATAGATTCCCTATACTTGTGGGTCATCAAGCAACTGCGGACGTTATGAACGTCTGACAGAGCAAAGCTGATGACTACTCGATAGTTCACTGTGCCATGCTTTACGACTTTGAATCAGGACTTCAAAGACATTTTGAACGTCATGGGGCATATGAGATGTTCCAGGAGTTGAAGTTAATATTTCAAGCAAATGCCCGAGTTGAGAGATATGAAGTCTCCAACAAGTTCTATAGCTGCAAAATGGAGGATTAGTTCTATCAGTGAACACATACTCAGAATATCTGGGTACCACAACCACTTGACTTAGCTGGGAGTTAATCTTCCTGATGATAGTGTCATTGACAGAGTTCTTCAATCACTGCCACCAAGCTATAAAGGCTTTGTGATGAACTATAATATGCAAGGGATGAACAAGACAATTCTCGAGCTCTTCACAATGCTAAAGACTGCGGAGGTAGAAATCAAGAAGGAGCATCAAGTGTTGATGGTTAACAAGACCACTAGTTTCAAGAAAAAGGGCAAAGGGAAGAAGGGGAACTTCAAGAAGAACGACAAGAAAGTTGCCACTGAAGGGAAGAAACTCAAGTATGGACCTAAGCCTGAGACTGAGTGCTTCTACTGCATAGGGACTGGTCACTGGAAGCAGAACTGCCCCAAGTGTTTGGCGGATAAGAAGGATGGCAAAGGAAAGGTATATTTGATATACATGTTATTGATGTGTACCTTACTAATGCTCGTAGTAGTGCCTGGGTATTTGGTACTGGTTCTGTTGCTCATATTTCCAACTCGAAACATGGGCTACGGATTAAATGAAGATTGGCTAAGGACGAGGTGACGATGCGCGTGGGAAATGGTTCCAAAGTCGATGTGATCGCCGTCGGCACGCTACCTCTACATCTACCGTCCGGATTAGTTTTAGACCTGAATAATTGTTATTTGGTGCCAGCATTGAGCATGAACATTATATCTGGATCTTGTTTGATGCGAGACGGTTATTCATTTAAATCAGAGAATAATGGTTGTTCTATTTATATGAGTAATATCTTTTATGGTCATGCACTCTTGATGAGTGGTCTATTTTTGTTGAATCTCGATTGTAGTAACACACATGTTCATAATATTGAAGCCAAAAGATGCAAAGTTAATAATGATAGTGCAACTTATTTGTGGCACTACTGTTTAGGTCATATTGGTGTAAAGCGCATGAAGAAACTCCATGGTGATGGGCTTTTGGAATCACTTGATTATGAATCACTTGATGCTTGTGAACCATGCCTCATGGGCAAGATGACTAAGACTCCGTTCTCTGGAACAATGGAGCGAGCTACTGACTTATTGGAAATTATACATACTGATGTATGCAGTTCGATGAGTGTTGAGGCTCGCGGAAGGTATCATTATTTTCTGACCTTCACAGATGATTTGAGAAGATATGGGTATATCTACTTAATGAAACATAAGTCTGAAACATTTGAAAAGTTCAAAGAATTTCAGAGTGAAGTGGAAAATCATCGTAACAAGAAAATAAAGTTTCTACGATCTGATCGTGGAGGTGAATATTTTAGTTATGAGTTTGGTCTTCATTTGAAACAATGTGGAATAGTTTCGCAACTCACGCCACCTGGAACACCACAGCGTAATGGTGTGTCCGAACGTCGTAACCGTACTTTATTAGATATGGTGCGATCTATGATGTCTCTTACCGATTTACCGCTATCGTTTTGGGGTTATGCTTTAGAGACGGCTGCATTCATGTTAAATAGGGCACCATCTAAATCCGTTGAGACGACACCATATGAACTATGGTTTAGCAAGAAACCAAAGCTGTCATTTCTTAAAGTTTTGGGCTGCGATGCTTATGTGAAAAAACTTCAACCTGATAAGCTCGAACCCAAATCGGAGAAATGTGTCTTCATAGGATACCTAAAGGAGACTATTGGGTACACCTTCTATCACAGATCCGAAGGCAAGATATTCGTTGCTAAGAATGGATCCTTTCTAGAGAAGGAGTTTTCTCTCGAAAGAAGTGAGTGGGAGGAAAGTAGAACTTGATGAGGTAATTGTACCTTCTCCCGAATTGTAAAGTAGTTCATCACAGAAATCAGTTCCAGTGATTCCTACACCAATTAGTGAGGAAGCTAATGATGATCGTGAAACTTCAGATCAAGTTACTACCGAACCTCGTAGGTTAACCAGAGCATGATCCACACCAGAGTGGTACGGTAATCCTGTTCTGGAGGTCATGTTACTTGACCATGACGAACCTACGAACTATGCGGAAGCGATGATGAGCCCAGATTCCGCGAAATGGCTTGAGGCCATGAAATCTGAGATGGGATCCATGTATGAGAACAAAGTGTGGACTTTGGTTGACTTGCCCGATGATTGGCAAGCCATAGAGAATAAATGGATCTTCAAGAAGAAGACTGACGTTGACGGTAATGTTACTGTCTACAAAGCTCGACTTGTTGCGAAAGGTTTTCGACAAGTTCAAGGAGTTGACTACGATGAGACCTTCTCACCCGTAGCGATGCTTAAGTCTATCCGAATCATGTTAGTAATTGCCGCATATTATGATTATGAAATTTGGCAAATGGATGTCAAAACTGCATTCCTTAATGGATATCTTAAAGAAGAGTTGTATATGATGCAACCAGAAGGTTTTGTTGATTCTAAAGGTGCTAACAAAGTGTGCAAGCTCCAGCGATCCATTTATGGACTGGTGCAAGCCTCTCGTAGTTGGAATATACGCTTTGATAGTGTGATCAAAGCATATGGTTTTATACAAACTTTTGGAGAAGCCTGTATTTGCAAGAAAGTGAGTGGGAGCTCGATAGCATTTCTAATATTATATGTCGATGACATATTGTTGACTGGAAATAATACATAATTTTTGGATAGCATAAAAGGATACTATGAAAGACCTGAGTCAAGCTGCTTATATATTGGGCATCAAGATCTATAGAGATAGATCGAGATGCTTAATTGGACTTTCACAAAGCACATACCTTGATAAAGTTTTGAAGAAGTTCAAAATGGATCAGTCGAAGAAAGGGTTCTTGCCTGTATTACAAGGTGTGAAGTTGAGTCAGACTCAATGCCCGACTATTGCAGAAGATAGAGAGAAAATGAAGGTCATTCCCTATGCTTCAGCCATAGGTTCTATCATGTATGGAATGTTGCGTACCAGACCTGATGTGTGCCTTGCTATAAGTTTGTCAGGGAGGTACCAAAGTAATCCAGGAGTGGATCACTGGACAGCGGTCAAGAACATCCTGAAATACATGAAAAGGACTAAGGATATGTTTTTCGTTTATGGAGGTGACAAAGAGCTCGTCGTAAATGGTTACGTCGATGCAAGTTTTGACACTGATCCGGATGACTCTAAGTCGCAAACCAGATACGTATTTATATTGAATGGTGGAGCTGTGAGTTGGTGCAGTTCCAAGCAAAGCGTCGTGGCGGGATCTACGTGTGAAGCGGAGTACATATGTAACACCCACGATGCGGCTATATCTCCCACGTGTCGAGGCACGACTTAGAGACATAACCGCATTGTAGGTATTGTCGCAAGAAGGGTCATCTTCACACAATCCCATGTAATGAACAAGAATGGGATAAAGAGAGTTGGCTTACAATCGCCACTTCACACAATACATAAATTAATTCATACATCATCCAAAATCCACACATAGACCGACTACGGTCAAATCCAAAAGAAAAGAAGATAACCCCAAATGCTAGATCCCCGATCGTCCCAACTGGGCTCCACTACTGATCATCAGGAAACGAAACATAGTAACGACCACGGTCCTCGTCGAACTCCCACTTGAGCTCGGTTGCGTCGCCTGCACTGGTATCATCGGCACCTGCAACTGTTTTGGTAGAATCTGTGAGTCACGAGGACTCAGCAATCTCACACCCGTGAGATCAAGACTATTTAAGCTTGTAGGAAGGATGGGGTAATGAGGTGGAGCTGTAACAAGCACTAAGCATATATGGTGGCTAACATACGCAAATAAGAGCGAGAAGAGGAGCAACGCAACGGTCGCGAAGCTAGAAATGATCAAGAAGTGATCCTGAAACTGCTTACGCTCATACATAACCCAAACCGTGTTCACTTCCCGGACTCCGCCGAAAAGAGACGATCACGACTACACACGCGGTTGATGTATTTTAATTAAGTCAAGTGTCAAGTTCTCTACAACCGGACATTAACAAATTCCCATCTGCCACATAACCGCGGGCACGGCTTTCGAAAGATAATGCCCTGTAGGGGTATCCCAACTTAGCCCGTTATAAGCTCTCACGGTCAACGAAGGATATTCCTTCTCCCGGGAAGACCCGATCAGTCTCGGAATCCCGGTTTACAAGACATTTCGACAATGGTAAAACAAGACCAGCAAAGCCGCCCGAATGTGCCGACAAATCCCGATAGGAGATGCACATATCTCATTCTCAGGGCACACCGGATGGGCAAGACGTCGGGTTGGCATAGACCCTGGTTGCTCAGGGGGCGCCGGACATCGCCCAGTTTGGACCAGCACTCGAAGGAGCACTGGCCCGGGGGTTTAAATAAAGATGACCCTCGGGCTCGCGAAAACCCAAGGGAAAAAGGGTTAGGTAGGCAAATGTAAAACCAAGGTTGGGCCTTGCTGGAGGAGTTTTATTCAAGGCGAACTGTCAAGGGGGTCCCATAAATCACCCAACCGTGTAAGGAACGCAAAATCAAGGAACATAACACCGGTATGACGGAAACTAGGGTGGCAAGAGTGGAACAAAACACCAGGCATAAGGCCGAGCCTTCCACCCTTTACAAATATATAGATGCATTAATCAAATAAGAGATATTGTGATATGCCAAAATATCCATAGTCCAACATGGAACCAACTTCAACTTCACCTGCAACTAGCAACGCTATAAGAAGGGCTGAGCAAAAGCGGTAACTTAGCCAAACAACGGTTTGCTAGGAAAGGATGGTTAGAGGCTTGACATGGCAATATGGAAGGCATGATATAGCAAGTGGTAGGTAGCGCAGCATTGCGATAGAGCGAACAACTAGCAAAGCAAAGATAGAAGTGATTTCGAGGGTATGGTCATCTTGCCTGCAAGGTTCTCAGAGTTGTCGAAAGCTTGATCCTCGTAAGCGTTCTCAACAGGTTCCTCGTAAGCGTACTCGTCTCCCGGCTCTACCCAAAGCAAGAACACAAGCAAAGGACCAACAATCAATCACGGGAAATGCACAAGCAACATGATGCAATACATGGCATGATATGCGAGATGTGATATGCAATGCATATGCGTGCTCCGGAAGGGAAAAGATGAACAAGGCATCAACTTGGCAAACCAAGTATGCCGCTGGAAAGATGAGATGATTTCAGTCGAAATCGATATAAAGATCACCGGAAACGGATGCACGGTTTGCAAATGGCAAGCAAAACAAGAATGACGCAATTCTGCGATTAACAGCATGATAGCACTTAGAATACATCAAGTAACTATGCTACAGCACCCCAACCTAGCAACAAAGCATATGGCAGTGATCTACAAGAAATGCTTGACAAAAGATGAACAATGAGCTACGGCTAGATCACAAAATAACAGGTTCAAACAAGCATGGAAAAAGTGCAAAAGATATCAGCTTCATAGACTTGGTGAAAATACTGAACATGGCTTAAACCGCATCAGGTAGCAAAGTTCAGAGCAAGGAATAAACATGCTACATGAACTTATCATAGCAACACAAGGCATGAAATGAATCTACTAAATGCATAGAACAAAAGCCCCTTATTGATCATGAGCTAAAAGGGCACAGATGATATGATGGCACCCATGTAAACATAGCATGTTTCGTTAACAGATTTCAGACTTGGCAGAAAACAGAGCATGGCATTACCAGAATTATGAAGGCATCTTTGTGAGATCGATTCACTCGTCACAAGGCAATGCATGACAAAACAAGCATACCAACAGCAAGAAGATATGTTCATGAAGCTATCCATGGCAAGAGCAAGTTCATAGCATGTATGGATCAACTACAACAACCTTGGCAAAATTGAATAGCATGTTAACATTCTGACAGGACCATTTTATAGCAAAATTAGAGCAAGATTGAGACATGCTAGGGCACTCCATAATTGCAAACAGGGGCATAGATGGATAGAGCATAACCATATGTTCAAAACAGTTTTACTGAAGTATCTCAAAATAAGCATGGATCTCACTGTAGCCACATGGATACATGGCATCAAAATAACAGCAGAAAGACAGCAAAATCCTAAGTCCCATAAAACAGAAACATCACGAAGCCTAGTTTGCATGCTTGTGCTAGTCCCAACATAGATAAAAAAAATACATGGCATACACCCCCGTAAAGATGGCATGGCATAGATCAAAACACATGTAGAGCTCATGCTCATAAGATGCACACATCAAATGCAACAAAAATAACAAAACATCAAGTTCTGATAAGTAACAGCAGTAAACATCATATAGCACTCTTGCATCAGAGATTTCAGCACCCAGATGAGCTCAAACAGACATCGCACAATGGAACAAAATGAAGAGCATAACCTAATGAACATTTTGATATATTATACGCGTGAAACAGAGCAGTATGCAAGGAGATAGGATGTGATGAACGGGGCAACATAAAGTAAGAATTTCGGGACTTGGAGGATTTTTCACCTCGCGGATCTGAGGGTTGACCCGGCACGCAAAACGAGGCGGCGGCGGATCTGACCGAAGTTCGCGGAGACGAGACGACGGTGGCCGGAGTTGAACGAGGAAGGCGCCGGCGGGATGGGACCGGCTGGATCTGGCCGGGCCTTGCCGGATCCGGCGCCGACGGATGCGGAGGCGGGGCCGGGCGGCGGCCGGCGGAGTCCGGCGCGGCGGAGGCGCGGACCGAGCCGGCGGCGTCGGGCGGACGCGCGGGAGCCCGCGGGAGGTGCGCTCGGCGGCGGGGACTGGGCCGCGGGGGCCGGCGATGGGCTTCGGCGGGCTGGCGCGGCGCAGGCGACGGTGGCGCGCCACATGGCGGACGCCGGTTGGAGCGGAGGCGGCGGCGCGGGCTTTGTCCGACGCGGTGAGGAGAATTTCTAGGGTTTGGACTGCGGGATTCCGGGGGGAGGCACCTATTTATAGGTAGAGGAAGCTAGGAGACTCCAAATGGGGTGTAGTTTTCGCCCACACGATTGTGATCCGATGACGGAGAGCATGGAGGGGGTTTAGATGGGTTATTGGGCTGTTTTGGAGGGGTGTTGGGCTGCAACACACAAAAGGCCTTTGCGGTTACCCGGTTAACCGTTGGAGTATCAAACGACCTCCAAATGGAACGAAACTTGACAGGTGGTCTACCGGTGGTGTACCAAGGCCACTTGGCAAACCTCGGTCCATTCCGAGAACATTTAACACCCGCTCACGAAAAGAGACAAGAGGGGTGCACCGGTGCATGTGGGAGTGTCGGATTGCAAAACGGACAACAGGGAAAATGCTCGGATGCATGAGACGAACACGTATGCAAATGAGATGCACATGATGACATGATATGAAATGCATGACATGGACAAAATGCAAAACGAAAGACAAAAACCCGACCACAAAGGGAATATCATAACACAGAGCCGAAAATGGCAAGAGTTGGAGTTACAAATATGGAAATCACATCCGGGGTGTTACAACACTCCACCACTACGAGAGGATCTCGTCCCGAGATCTAGGACTGAAAGAACTCTGGATATTCGGAACGGAGGTGGTCCTCGCGCTCCCAGGTGGCTTCTCGGTCGGAATGGTGTGACCACTTCACTTTCAGGAATTTGATACACTTTTGCGAGTCTTGCGCTCAGTTTCTTCAAGAATAGTAATGGGGTGCTCATGATAAGACAGATCTTCTTGGAGATCAATCTCTTCGAAGTTGATGGTGCGCTCAGGAGTCTTGAAGCACTTGCGAAGCTGTGACACGTGGAACACATCGTGCACGTTCGCGAAGTTGGAGGGAAGCTCAAGTTGATAGGCGAGGTCGCCTCTTTTGCCAATGATCTTGAAAGGACCCACGTATCTAGGGGCAAGCTTCCCTTTGATACCGAAGCGACGAGTGCCATTCCTTGGAGAGACGCGGAGGTAGACATGGTCTCCGATCTCGAAAGCCAAGTCACGGTGCTTGCTATCATAGTAACTCTTCTGGCGCGATTGCGCGGCTTTGAGATTTTTACGGATGACTTTACACATTTCTTCAGCCTCTGTGATTAAGTCATTGCCAAGAAGTTGGCGTTCACCAGTCTCTGACCAATTGCGAGGAGTACGACACTTTCTGCCATAGAGAATCTCGAATGGGGCCTTGCCCGAACTCGCTTGGAAGCTGTTGTTGTAGGAGAACTCGGCATATGGAAGACAATCTTCCCACTTCATGCCAAAGGAAATGACACAAGCCCTGAGCATATCTTCAAGGATTTGATTGACTCGCTCAACTTGGCCACTAGTTTGAGGATGGAAAGCTGTGCTGAAGCGAATGTTGGTGCCCATGGCCTTAGAACTTAGAAGTGAAGATGCTTCCACGATCTGAAGATATCAATTGTGGAATGCCGTGCAAGGAGACAATCCTGGAGGTGTATAGCTCTACCAACTGAGCTGCTGTGATAGATTCTTTGATAGGAAGAAAATGAGCCACTTTAGTAAGCTTGTCGATGACAACGAAGATAGCATCATTTCCGCGTTTGGACTTGGGAAATCCAGTCATGAAGTCCATTTCGATATGATCAAACTTCCATTCTGGAATAGCAAGAGGTTGGAGGAGACCAGCTGGTCGTTGGTGTTCTGCTTCCACCCTTCGACAGACATCACATTCGTTCACGAATTGAGCGATTTCTTGCTTCATTTGAGTCCACCAATATGACTGTTTGAGGTCATGGTACATCTTCGTACTTCCAGGATGAATGGATAGAAGGGAATTGTGCGCTTCGTTCATTATGACCTTCCTTAGATCACCTTTAGGAACCACAATCCGGTCCTCGAAGAATAAAGTGTCTCTGTATCAATGCGATAGCACTTGTATTTGGAAATGCCCTTGTCAATACCACGTTTCACCTTCTTCACCATGGTATCCAGGAGTTGTGCCTCACGAATTTGGTCTTCCAAAGTTGGAGTGACTAGGAGGTTGGCAAGAAAACCTTGAGGAACAACTTGGAGATTCAGTTTGCGGAAAGCTTCACAAAGGTCCGGTTGGAGGGGCTTGAGAATTAAGCTGCTGCAATAAGCCTTCCTGCTCAAAGCATCTGAATGACATTGGCCTTGCCTGGAGTATATTCAATACTCAGATTGTACTCTTGAATCATTTTGACCCATCGAGTTTGCCTGAGGTTGAGGTTGGGCTGAGTGAAGATGTACTTGAGACTCTTGTGATCGGTGAATATGTCCACTTTCCTTCACAACAAGAGATGTCTCCATGTTATTAATGCATGGACAACTGCCGCCAACTCAAGATCGTGAGTGGGGTAGTTCTTTTCGTTGGGCTTCAACTGACGAGAGGTATAGGCCACAACTTTCTTCTCTTGCATTAACACAGCACCGAGACCTTGAAGAGAAGCATCACAGAAAACTTCGAATGGCTTGGATTCGTCAGGAGGAGTTAAGACAGGAGCTGTGACGAGTTTCTCTTTGAGAGTGTTGAAAGCAACGTCACACTCAGGAGTCCAGACATACTTCACATGCTTCTGGAGGAGGTTGGAAAGAGGCTTTGCAATCTTAGAGAAATTCTCAACGAATCTTCGGCAATAGCTTGCAAGACCAAGGAAACTGCGGAGCTGCTTGACATTCTGAGGAGGTTCCCAATTCACAATTGCGGACACCTTCTCGGGATTAACAGCGATGCCCTTGGCAGAGATGATATGACCAAGGTAAAGAACTTCATCAAGCCAAAACTCACATTTGGAAAACTTCGCATAGAATTGATACTCTCTGAGCTTGTCGAGCACCAATCGCAAATGTTTGGCATGATCCTTCTTATTCTTGGAGAAGACCAAGATATCATCGAGATACACCAGGACGAATTCATTGGTATAGGGGTTGAAGATGAAGTTCATCATTCGAGAGAATGTTGGAGGAGCATTGACAAGGCCGAAAGACATGACAGTATATTCATAAGAACCAAAACTTGTTCTGAATGCTGTCTTGGGAATATCTTCTTCACGAATGCGAATCTGATGATAACCCATACGAAGGTCAAGCTTGGAGAAGACTTTAGCACCTTTAAGTTGCTCGAATAGCTCATTGATGTTGGGAAGTGGATACTTGTTCTTGATTGTCTTCTTGTTCAATGGACGGTAGTCGACACAAAGTCGGTCCCTGCCATCCTTCTTCTGGACAAAAAGAACACCACAACCCCATGGAGATGAACTCGGTCTGATCAGACCCAGACACTCTTGTTCATCGAGCTGTTTCTTCAATTCTTTCAGCTCCTTGGGTCCAAGCTTGTAAGGACGCTTGCAAACGGGTTCAGTGCCAGGCTCAAGATCGATAACGAACTCGACTGGCCGGTGAGGAGGCATACCCGGAAGCTCTTCTGGAAAGACATCTTGGTACTCACAAACGACTGGAATCTGAGAGATTGCGTCTAGCTCGCCCTTCTCATTGAGAGAGAATAACCGAATGGTCTCATCACGAGCGGCATAGATGATCACATCCTCAGAAGAGTGTGTCAATTGAATTTCCCTGGCAGCACAATCAAGTTGAGCCTCGTGCTTAGAAAGCCAGTCCATCCCGAGAATTAGATCAATACCAGAGTCGCCAAGAACCATTGGAGAAGATAAAAATTTATAGTTGCCCATCTTGATAGAAACATCTAGAGCCATCATTTTTGTATTCATGAACAAGCCCGGAGAGGAAACCGCTATCGGCTTAGGCAGATCGACAGTATGCAAATTGTTCATGGATGCAAAAGGTTTTGATATGAAAGAAATAGATGCACCAGTATCAAATAATACTTTTGCAGGAATATCATTAACTGAGAGATTACCCATTATCACATCAGTAGATTCCTCCGCTTGAGATGCATTCGTCATGTTCACCTTTGCAGACTTGGGATTATGCTTGACCACTGCATTGCTGGAAGATCTCACAGGAGGAGGAGGAGGCGGAAGGCGCCTTTGGTTGAAGCACTTGTTCGCATAGTGACCTTTCTACTGACATTTGTTGCAAGTCACCTCTGAGAGCGGACGATGATAAGGAGCATTAGACCTTGGAGCTTGATTCTGAGACTTGTTCTGATAGCCAGGGTTGGGTGGGTGGGAAGATCCATGGCCACCTTTGTTCTTCTGCTGGAAAGGCTGACGAAACGGAGGAGGAGGAGGCAACCAGAACTTCTGTTGCTTAGCAGCCACTAGTGAGGAAGAAGAAGACTGAACTGCGTCCCTGACTCTCTTCTTAGAAGCCTCACACTTGAGCTGAGCAGCCTCTTGCTTTAGTGCCATGTTGTAGAAATCATCATACTTGGTCGACTCAAAAAGCACGAGAGGTAATTGCAGATCTTCTCTAAGGCCACCTCTGAATTGATAGATCATACTCTTTTCATCAGGGACGTCTTGCTTAGCGAAGCGAGCGAGTTTCTGAAACTGGGTATTGTATTGATACACGGACATGCTGCCTTGCTTGAGATTGCGGAACTCCTCACGCTTGCTCTCAACAACACTTTGTGGAATGTGGTGAGCTTTGAAGTCTCGGCAGAAATCATCCCAGGTAATCACACGACCTCCTCTGGAATCTTTGTATTGTTGATACCACTCGGCAGCTTGATCCTTGAGTTGAAAAGAAGCAAACTTGACAAAGTCCTCAGGCCTGACATTGCTACATTCAAAATGCTTGTTGATGTCCACGAGCCAATCATCGGCGTCTGTGGCCTCGGCACAGTAGCTGAAAGACTTCGGCTGATTTGCGAGGAACTGGTTGAGGGTAGCGAAGTGAGGCTGATTGTTGCCTTGGCCTTGATTTCCTTGGTTGCCTTGCCCTTGGGTGCGCTCTTGCAAGAGTTGCAAAATCATCTGAGCATTGGCGTTGGTGGCTGCCATGATAGCTTGCCATGCCTCCGGAGGCGGAGGTGGTGGCGGAGGGTTCGCCTGACTCCCATCATTGCGTTCCGGATTCTGACGCGTTGGCGGAGCCATCCTGAAGAGGGTGACATCCGTTAGCATCTTGATAGACAGATAGACAAGTTGAATCAACGGATAGAAATTGCAACATATAGTCTTCACAATAAACATTCGAACGAGGATGAACGAATGAATTCCATAGTAAATCATCACACTTCCATTAAGGTGAGAAGCCACTTGATAAAGGGTTGATGAATGAAATAACAAGGTACGACTGGAACAAATACGTGGTAAGGATTACCCAATCACAAACCAAATATCTGCGGGAAGAAATGCTAAGAGCTACTTGAATCCCACCTATAAACTCCCGAAACTTTCTGGTTATGCAATCTGGTGTTGGGGATACAGGGGACACAAAATATATCACCCAAACTAACAATCCCTAGATCCAGCTGTATCCATCCGTCAACACATAACCAAGAAACCTTCGGAAATCGTGTACCTCAACCTTCAAAAGCATCCGTTATACGAGTTATGGCAATACTCCCGAACTCCCGCCCCAGTACTGGGTGGCGTCGAGGTGATCTCACCAACAACTGCATAAAAGAGATTTTCGATGTCGCGAAACTCAGGTATTCCAGAACTGCAACGATAAAATTGTGACGACAACACCTCGGAGCTCAACTCCCCGGGACACTGCCACAACCCCTAATTGTCAGGAGGCACCAAGAACAATGTTCTCGTCACAAAACCATCGGAACGATTCCAAGATACCCGCGTGATCCTAATTTTTTTAGTGAAATTTGAGGAGAGGAAAGTCAAAACTTCTACGTCAGGAGGCCTCCCCAGAGCGACGAAGGGACTGAGGAGTAAAAAGAATCCTACTCTCCGATATATATAATCCTAAGACTCAAAACATTTTTGTTCTAGACTCAACAACGCCAGTGATTCGATCAAGCAGGGGGCTCCTAAGTCGGGGATGGCCCTGATTACCAACTTGTAACACCCACGATGCGGCTATATCTCCCACGTGTCGAGGCACGACTTAGAGGCATAACCGCATTGTAGGTATTGTCGCAAGAAGGGTCATCTTCACACAATCCCATGTAATGAACAAGAATGGGATAAAGAGAGTTGGCTTACAATCGCCACTTCACACAATACATAAATTAATTCATACATCATCCAAAGTCCACATATAGACCAACTATGGTCAAATCCAAAAGAAAAGAAGATAACCCCAAATGCTAGATCCCCGATCGTCCCAACTGGGCTCCACTACTGATCATCAGGAAACGAAACATAGTAACGACCACGGTCCTCGTCGAACTCCCACTTGAGCTCGGTTGTGTCGCCTGCACTGGTATCATCGGCACCTGCAACTGTTTTGGTAGAATCTGTGAGTCACGAGGACTCAGCAATCTCACACCCGCGAGATCAAGACTATTTAAGCTTGTAGGAAGGATGGGGTAATGAGGTGGAGCAGCAGCAAGCACTAAGCATATATGGTGGCTAACATACGCAAATAAGAGCGAGAAGAGGAGCAACGCAACGGTCGCGAAGCTAGAAATGATCAAGAAGTGATCCTGAAACTGCTTACGCTCATACATAACCCAAACCGTGTTCACTTCCCGGACTCCGCCGAAAAGAGACCATCACGGCTACACACACGGTTGATGTATTTTAATTAAGTCAAGTGTCAAGTTCTCTACAACCAGACATTAACAAATTCCCATCTGCCACATAACCATGGGCATGGCTTTCGAAAGATAATACCCTACAGGGGTGTCCCAACTTAGCCCATTATAAGCTCTCACGGTCAATGAAGGATATTCCTTCTCCCGGGAAGACCCGATCAGTCTCGGAATCCCGGTTTACAAGACATTTCGACAATGGTAAAACAAGACCAGCAAAGCCGCCCGAATGTGCCGACAAATCCCGATAGGAGCTGCACATATCTCGTTCTCAGGGCACACCGGATGGGCAAGACGTCGGGTTGGCATAGACCCTGGTTGCTCAGGGGGCGCCGGACATCGCCCAGTTTGGACCAGCACTCGAAGGAGCACTGGCCCGGGGGTTTAAATAAAGATGACCCTCGGGCTCACGAAGACCCAAGGGAAAAAGGCTTAGGTAGGCAAATGTAAAACCAAGGTTGGGCCTTGCTGGAGGAGTTTTATTCAAGGTGAACTGTCAAGGGGGTCCTATAAATCACCCAACCGCGTAAGGAACACAAAATCAAGGAACATAACACCGGTATGACGGAAACTAGGGCGGCAAGAGTGGAACAAAACACCAGGCATAAGGACGAGCCTTCCACCCTTTACCAAATATATAGATGCATTAATTAAATAAGATATATTGTGATATGCCAAAATATCCATGGTCCAACATGGAACCAACTTCAACTTCACCTGCAACTAGCAACGCTATAAGAAGGGCTGAGCAAAAGCGGTAACTTAGCCAAACAACGGTTTGCTAGGAAAGGATGGTTAGAGTCTTGACATGGCAATATGGGAGGCATGATATAGCAAGTGGTAGGTAGCGCAGCATAGCGATAGAGCGAACAACTAGCAAAGCAAAGATAGAAGTGATTTCGAGGGTATGGTCATCTTGCCTGCAAGGTTCTCAGAGTTGTCGAAAACTTGATCCTCGTAAGCGTTCTCAACAGGTTCCTCGTAAGCGTTCTCGTCTCCCGGCTCTACCCAAAGCAAGAACACAAGCAAAGGACCAACAATCAATCACGGGAAAAGCACAAGCAACATGATGCAATACATGACATGATATGCGAGATGTGGTATGCAATGCATATGCGTGCTCCGGAAGGGAAAAGATGAACAAGGCATCAACTTGGCAAACCAAGTATGCCGCTGGAAAGATGAGATGATTTCAGTCGAAATCGATATAAAGATCACCGGAAACGGATGCACGGTTTGCAAATGGCAAGCAAAACAAGAATGACGCAATTCTGCGATTAACAGCATGATAGCACTTAGAATACGTCAAGTAACTATGCTACAGCACCCCAACCTAGCAACAAAGCATATGGCAGTGATCTACAAGAGATGCTTGACAAAAGATGAACAATGAGCTACGGCTAGATCACAAAATAACAGGTTCAAACAAGCATGGAAAAAGTGCAAAAGATATCAGCTTCACAGACTTGGTGAAAATACTGAACATGGCTTAAACCGCATCAGGTAGCAAAGTTCAGAGCAAGCAATAAACATGCTACAGGAACTTATCATAGCAACACATGGCATGAAATGAATCTACTAAATGCATAGAACAAAAGCCCCTTATTGATCATGAGCTAAAAGGGCACAGATGATATGATGGCACCCATGTAAACATAGCATGTTTCGTTAACAGATTTCAGACTTGGCAGAAAACAGAGCATGGCATTACCAGAATTATGAAGGCATCTTTGTGAGATCGATTCACTCGTCACAAGGCAATGCATGACAAAACAAGCATACCAACAGCAAGAAGACTTCGCATGGAAAATACATGGCATCAAAATAACAGCAGGAAAAGACTTCGCAAAATCCTAAGTCCCTGAAAACAGAAACATCACGAAGCCTAGTTTGCATGCTTGTGCTAGTCACAACATAGATAAAAAAAATACATGGTATACACCCCTCTAAAGATGGCATGGCATAGATCAAAACACATGTAGAGCTCATGCTCATAAGATGCACACATCAAATGCAACAAAAATAACAAAACATCAAGTTCTGATAAGTAACAGCTGTAAACATCATATAGCACTCTTGCATCAGAGATTTGAGCACCCAGATGAGCTCAAACAGACATCGCACAATGGAACAAAATGAAGAGCATAACCTAATGAACATTTTGATATATTATACGCGTGAAACGGAGCAGTATGCAAGGAGATAGGATGTGATGAACATGGCAACATAAAGCAAGAATTTCGGGACTTGGAGGATTTTCACCTCGCGGATCTGAGGGTTGACCCGGCACGCAAAACGAGGCGGCGGCGGATTTGACCGAAGTTCGCCAGAGACGAGACGACGGTGGCCGGAGTTGAACGAGGAAGGCGCCGGCGGGATGGGACCGGCTGGATCTGGCCGGGCCTTGCCGGATCCGGCGCCGGCGGATGCGGGGGCGGGACCGGGAGGCGACCGGGGCGGCGACAGGCGGAGTCCGGCGCGGCGGAGTAACGGGACGCTGGGCGAAGGCGCGGACCGAGCCGGCGGCGTCGGGCGGACGCGTGGGAGCCCGCGGGAGGCGCGCTCGGCGGCGGGTACTGGGCCGCGGGGGCCGGCGATGGGTTTCGGCGGGCTGGCGCGGTGCGGGCGACGGTGGCGTGCCACGTGGCGGACGCCGTTTGGAGCGGAGACGGCGGCGCGGGCTTTGTCCGGCGCGGACAGACACGTCCGGCGCGGAGAGGGGAATTTCTAGGGTTTGGACTGTGGGATTCCGGGGGAGGCACCTATTTATAGGTAGAGGAAGCTAGGAGACTCCAAATGGGGTGTAGTTTTCGCCCACACGATCGTGATCCGACGACGGAGAGCATGGAGGAGGTTTAGATGGGTTATTGGGCTGTTTTGGAGGGGTGTTGGGCTGCAACACACAAAAGGCCTTTGCAGTCACCCGGTTAACCGTTGGAGTATCAAACGACCTCCAAACGGAACGAAACTTGACAGGTGGTCTACCGGTGGTGTACCAAGGCCACTTGACAAACCTCGGTCCATTCCAAGAACGTTTAACACCCGCTCACGAAAAGAGACAAGAGGGGTGCGTCGGTGCATGTGGGAGTGTCGGATTGCAAAACGTACAACGGGGAAAATGCTTGGATGCATGAGACGAACACGTATGCAAATGAGATGCACATGATGACATGATATGAAATGCATGGCATGGACAAAATGCAAAACGAAAGACAAAACCCGACCACGAAGGGAATATCATAACACATAGCCGAAAATGGCAAGAGTTGGAGTTACAAATATGGAAAGTCACATCCGGGGTGTTACAACATAGCTGCTACGGAAGCAACAAATAAAGGAGTCTGGATGAAGGAGTTCATATCCGATGTAGGTGTAATACGTAGTGCATCGGGTGCAATGAAAATATTTTGTGACAATACTGGAGCAATAGCCTTGGCGAAGGAATCCAGATTTCACAAGAGAACAAGACACATCAAGAGACACTTCAATTCCATCCGCGGTCAAGTCAAGGAGGGAGACATAGAGATTTGCAAAATACATACAGATCTGAATGTTGCAGACCTGTTGACTAAGCCTCTTCCACGAGCAAAACATGATCAACACCAAGACTCCATGGTGTTAGAATCATTACTATGTAATCTAGATTATTGACTCTAGTGCAAGTGGGAGAGTGAAGGAAATATGCCCTAGAAGCAATAATAAAGTTGTTATTTATATTTCCTTATATCATGATAAATGTTTATTATTCATGCTAGAATTGTATTAACCGGAAACTTAGTACATGTGTGAATACATAGACAAAACAGAGTGTCCCTAGTGTGCCCCTACTTGACTAGCTCGTTAATCAAAGATGGTTAAATTTCCTGACCATAGACATGTGTTGTCATTTGATGAACGGGGTCACATCATTAGAGAATGATGTGATGGACAAGACCCTTCCGTTAGCTTAGCATAATGATCGTTAAGTTTTATTGCTATTGCTTTCTTCATGACTTATACATATTCCTTTGACTATGAGATTATGCAACTCCCGAATACCGGAGGAACACTTTGTGTGCTATCAAATGTCACAACGTAACTAGGTGATTATAAAGATGCTCTACAGGTGTCTCCAATGGTGTTTGTTGAGTTGGCATAGATCAAGATTAGGATTTGTCACTCCGAGTATCGGAGAGGTATCTCTGGGCCCTCTCGGTAATGCACATCACTATAAGCCTTGCAAGCAATGTGACTAATGAGTTAGTTATGGGATGGTGCATTACGGAACGAGTAAAGAGACTTGCTGGTAACGAGATTGAACTAGGTATGATGATACCGACGATCGAATCTTGGGCAAGTAACATACCGATGACAAAGGGAATGACGCATGTTGTTATGCGGTTTGACCGATAAAGATCTTCGTAGAATATGTAGGAGCCAATATGGGCATCCAGGTTCTGCTATTGGTTATTGACCGGAGAAGTGTCTCGATCATGTCTACATAGTTCTCAAACCGTAGGGTCCGCACGCTTAACGTTCATTGACGATATAGCACTATATGAGTTATGTATGTTGGTAACCGAATGTTGTTTGGAATCCCGGATGTGATCACGGACATGAAGGGGAGCTCCGGAATGGTCCGGAGGTAAAGATGTATATATGGGATAATAGTGTTTGGTCTCCGGAAGGGTTCCGGAGTTCACCGGAAGGGGTTCTGGATGTTTCCTGAAATGTTTGGGTACGAGAACACTTTATTTGGGCCAAAGGGCCCACAAGATTTTTGGAAAGCGCAAAAGGAAGTTTTGCAGAGTCTAGGGGCCAGACGCCGGGAACCCTGGCGTCTGGCCCTGGAGTCCGAGAAGGACTCTTGCCTTTCGGGTGAAACCGACTTTGTGGAGGCTTTTACTCCAAGGTTCGACCCCAAGGCTCAACATATAAATAGAGGGGCAGGGCTAGCACCCAAGAAACATCAAGAAACACCAAGCCGTGTGCCGGCAACCCCGTCCCCTCTAGTTTATCCTTCGTCATAGTTTCTGTAGTGCTTAGGCGAAGCCCTGCGGAGATTGTTCTTCACCAACACCGTCACGACGCCGTCGTGCTGCCGGAACTCATCTACTACTTCGTCCGTCTTGCTGGATGAAGAAGGCGAGGACGTGATCGAGCTGAACGTGTGCTGAACACGGAGGTGCCGTACGTTTGGCACTTGATCGGGACGGATCGTGAAGGTGTACAACTACATCAACCGCGTTGATAAACGCTTCTGCTTTGCGATCTTCAAGGGTATGAAGATGCTCTCCACCTCTTGTTGCTATGCATCTCCTGGATAGATCTTGCGTGAGCGTAGGAAAATTTTGAAATTGCATGCTACGTTCCCTACGATAACTACCAGAGGGAGCCCACCAGGTGGGCACAACCCACCTGGGCGTGCTAGGGCCCCCATGCGCGCCCTGGTGGGTTGTGCCCTCCTCGGCCCACCTCCGGTGCCCCTCTTCTAGTATATAAGTCATTTTGACCTAGAAAAAATAAGGAGAGGACTTTCGGGACAAAGCGCCGCCATCTCGAGGCGGAACTTGGGCAGGAGCACTTTTGCCCTCCGGCGGAGCGATTCTTCCAGGGGAACTTCCCTCCCGGAGGGGGAAATCATCATCGTCATCATCACCAACAACTCTCCCATCTTGGGCAGGGCAATATCCATCAACATCTTCAACAACACCATCTCGTCTCAAACCCTAGTTCATCTCTTGTGTTCAGTCTTTGTACTGGAACCTTAGATTGTTGCTTGTGGGTGACTGGTAGTGTTGATTACATCTTGTAGTTGATTACTATATGGTTTATTTGGTGGAAGATTATATGTTCAGATCCATTATGCTATTTAATACCCCTCTGATCTTGAGCATGATTATTATTTGTGAGTAGTTACTTTTGTTCTTGAGGTCACGGGAGAAATCTTGTTGCAAGTAATCATGTGAACTTGATATGTATTCGATATTTTGATGGTATGTATGTTGTGATTCCCTTAGTGGTGTCATGTGAACATCGACTACATGACACTTCACCTTATTAGGGCCTAAGGGAATGCATTGTGGAGTAGTTATTAGATGATGGGTTGCGAGAGTGACAAAAGCTTAAACCCTAGTTTATGCGCTACTTCGTAAGGGACTGATTTGGATCTAAAAGTTTAATGCTATCACTACAAAAAAAAGACACATCTGTGACATTTTGGGCAGAATGATTTTTTTCTGTCATGCTTATGACACTTCTATGACGATAATTGTGACAAAAGCACGTATCATCATAGATGTGGTGGGCTCCTACTTCTATGACAAAAAATCATGACGGAAAATGGGCTTTTCATCCTGGGCGGGCCGGGGACGCAGCTGCATGACATTCTTTGGGCCATCCATGACGGAAAAAATCATGGTAGAAGCTAGGGCAAGGAAAATATCAGGGAGTTCCCAGTTACGTACGGTGGGTGGTCGGGGCCGATTGAGCGATGCATGAAGGTTTGTGCGTTTCTCTCATACATGTACGCGCGTGGGTGCGAGGCGTTGGTCTCTAACTGAACCCGAGTGATGTCTACTATGCAACCTTCTTCTTGTAGACTCGTGTTGGGCCTCCAAGCGTAGAGTTTTGTAGGACAGTAGCAAATTTCCCTCAAGTGGATGACCTAAGGTTTATCAATCCGTGGGAGGCATAGGATGAAGATGTTCTCTCTCAAACAACCCTGCAACCAAATAACAAAGAGTCTCTTGTGTCCCCAACACACCCAATACAATGGTAAATTGTATAGGTGCACTAGTTTGGCGAAGAGATGGTGATACAAGTGTAATATGGTAGATATAGGTTTCTGTAATATGAAAATATAAAACAACAAGGTAACTAGTAACGAAAGTGAGCAAAAACGTTATTGCAATGCTTGGAAACAAGGCCTAGAGTTCATACTTTCACTAGTGCAAGTTCTCTCAACAATGATAACATAATTAAATCATATGGCAATTCCTCAATGTGCAACAAAGAGTCACTCCAAAGTTCCTATCACGGAGAACATAAGATGAAATTGCTTGTAGGGTACGAAACCACCTAAAAGTTATTCTTTCCGATCAATCCATAGAGCTATTCCTATAAGTGTCACAAACAGCCCTAGAGTTCGTAGTAAAATAACACCATATGACACACATCAGTCAACCCTAATGTCACCTAGATACTCCAATGTCACCACAAGTATCCATGGGTCAGTTATACGATATGCATCAAACAACTTCAGATTCATAATATTCAATCCAACACAAAGAACCTCAAAGAGTGCGCCAAGATTCCTACCAGAGAAACAAGGATGAAAACGTGCATCAACCCCTATGCATAGATTACCCCAATGTCACCCCAGGAATCCGCGAGTTGAGTGCCAAAACATACATCAAGTGAATCAATAGAACACCCCATTGTCACCACGGGTATCCCACACAAGACATACATCAAGTGTTCTCAAATACATAATAGTATTCAATCTGATAATAGTGAAACCTCAAAGATAAAACTACATTCATCACAAGAAGGTAGAGGGGGAGAAACACCATATGATTCAACTATAATAACAAAGCTCGCAGTACATCAAGATAGTGCCATATCAAGAACACGAGAGAGAGAGAGAGATCAAACACATAGCTACTGGTACATACCCTCAGCCCCGAGGGTGAACTACTCCCTCCTCATCATGGAGACTGCTGGGATGATGAAGATGGCCATCAGTGATGGTTTCCCCCTCCGGCAGGGTACCGAAACGGGCTCCCAATTGGTTTTTCGTGGCTACAGAGGCTTGCGGCGGCGGAACTCCCGATCTAGGTTTATTTCTGGAGGTTTCGGGATTTATAGGAATTTTTGGCATCGGTTTCACGTCGGGGGGGGGGGGGTCCACGAGGCAACGGCAAGACAGGGGGGCGCGCCCTAGGGGGGTGGGCGCACCCTCCGCCCTCGTCGTTGCCTCGGGACTCTTCTGGCCAAACTCTTGTGCTTCGGGGGCTTCTTCCGGTCGATAAAAAATCACCGCAAATTTTCAGCTCATTTGGACTCCGTTTGATATTCCTTTTCTGCAAAACTCAAAAACAAGAAAAAAATAAAAACTGGCACTGGGCTCTAGGTTAATAGGTTAGTCCCAAAAATAATATAAATAGCATATGAATGCATATAAAACATCCAAAACAGATAATATAATAACATGGAACAATAAAAAATTATAGATACATTGGAGATGTGTCACCGAGCGAGGCGTTCGCTTACTGAACCCGAGCGATTGCAGTAGCTACGTTACTGAACCCGATCGATCGATCCCTGGCTGTTAACTGAACCCGAGCGATTCCTTCGCTACTGCTGCTAACTGAAGCCGTTCGAACCTGCTGCTGCCTCTTGATGAACAGCGACCGTTGTTGGGGTTGGATGAACAGTTCCTGGTGGGGGTTGCATGAACAGGACCCCGTGGTAGTAGATGCCGTTGCTGCTGGATGAACAGGACCCCGATCAAGAGGAGGACACCACACACCCGAGCCGGTTGGGGGTAGATGAATAGGACCCTATGAGGAGGTCTGGTTCAACAGTAGCCGGTGGAGGCTGGATGAACAGGATCCCGTGGTGAACAGGAGCTGGTGGAGGCTGGAGGAAGTCGATGGTGGATGAACAGTAGCCCGTGGAGGCTAGAGCGAGGCAGTAGATGGTGGATGGATAGTAGCCCATGGAGTCCCATTTTGCGGTACGCCACACCCCTCCCGATGAACAGGATCCCGTTTCGACCGTAGGCGCTTCAACACAAGTCCGTTTCCTCCGTTTTGCGGTACGCCACACCCCTCTCGGTCAACAACATCCCGTTTCAACCATAGGCACTCGAACACAAGTCCGATTCCTCCGTTTTGCGGTACGCCAGACCCTTCCCGATGAACATGACCTAGTTTCGCTCGTACGCGGTCTAACAGAAGGTTGTTTTCCTCCGTTTTGCAGTACGCCAGATCCCGTTCCGGCTGTTCCGTCCAAGCCGGTTGGCTCCTGATGAACATGACGTGTTCCGATCGAGTGGCTTCGCTCCTGATGAACAGGATGCGTTCCGACCTAGTCAGTTGGCTCCCAGTGAACACGACGCTGTTTCCTCCGTTCCGACCCAGCCGGTTTGCTGTCGATGAATAGGACAACGTCGCTGCCGTCTGTTGCCTCTCCATGTACACGAGCCCTGGTCGTACAAATGCGCGAGTAGGTGTTCGAGACTCCGCCTGTATGTACGTACGTGGCCATATTTTTTGGCATCTGGATGTACGTACGTGTACACGGTTTTGACTAGACTGCCTGAACTGCTACGTCACAGGCTCTACTACTACACGTGCTGTTGCTTGCTCGGCCACGGTTCATCATTGTAGAGAGACTGATCAACCAGTATGTACATACATGTTCGCGACCAGAATGACAATGCTACGTACGCTTCGACCATGCGGGTCTCGACTGTCAAGGAGGATAAGGAGGCACTTCCTTGCATGTGAAGTTATTGATGGTGGGTCCCAGCGGTCAGGGGGGAGAATCATTGTTTTTACCCGTAATATGGACGCACTTACGTGCGAAGATGTAGCTGGTAGGTCCCAACTGTCAGGGGAAACGTATTTTTCGCAAAATACAGAGTCCCTTCCGGTGGGACCCCGCTGTCAGGTAGAGAAATAATTAGTTTACACGTAATAAGGAGGCACTTTGATACGTCTCCAACGTATCTATAATTTTTGATTGTTCCATGCTATATTATATTCTGTTTTGGATGTTTATTGGGCTTTATTATACACTTTTATATTATTTTTGGGACTAACCTATTAACAGGAGGCCCAGCCCAAATTGCTGTTTTTTTCCTATTTCAGTGTTTCGAAGGAAAAAGATATCAAACGGAGTCCAAACGGAATGAAACCTTCGAGAACATGATTTTCGGAACAAACGTGATCCAGAGGACTTGGAGTCTACATAAAGCAATCAGCGAGGAAGGCACAAGGCAGGGGGCGCGCCCACCTCCCCCAGGCGCGCCCTCCACCCTCGTGGGCCCCTCATTGCTCCACCGATGTACTTCTTCCTCCTATATATACCCATATACCCCGGAAACATCATATACGGAGCCAAAACCCTATTTCCACCGCCGCAACCTTCTGTACCCGTGAGATCCCATCTTGGGGCCTTTTCCGGTGCTCCGCCGGAGGGGGCATTGATCACAAAGGGCTTCTACATCAACACCATAGCCTCTCCGATGATGTGTGAGTAGTTTACCTCAGCCTTCGGGTCCATATTTATTAGCTAGATGGCTTCTTCTCTCTCTTTGGATCTCAATACAAAGTTCTCCTTGATCTTCTTGGAGATCTATTCGATGTAATCTTCTTTTGCGGTGTGTTTGTCGAGATCCGATGAATTGTGGGTTTATGATCAAGTTTATCTATGAACAATATTTGAATCTCCTCTGAATTCTTTTATGTATGATTGGTTATCTTTGCAAGTCTCTTCGAATTATCAGTTTGGTTTGGCCTACTAGTTTGATCTTCCTTGCAATGGGAGAAGTGCTTAGCTTTGGGTTCAATCTTGCGGTGTCCTTTCCCAGTGACAGCAGGGGAAACGACACGTATTGTATTGTTGCCATCGAGGATAAAAATATGGGGTTTATATCATATTGCATGAGTTTATCCCTCTACATCATGTCATCTTGCTTAAAGCATTACTTTGTTCTTATGAACTTAATACTCTAGATGCATGCTGGATAGCGGTCGATGTGTGGAGTAATAGTAGTAGATGCAGAATCGTTTCGGTCTACTTGTCACAGACGTGATGCCTATATACATGATCATACCTAGATATTCTCATAACTATGCTCAATTCTATCAATTGCTCGACAGTAATTCATTTACCCACCGTAATACTTATGCTCTTGAGAGAAGCCACTAGTGAAACCTATGGCCCCCGGGTCTATTTTCCATCATATTAATCTCCCAACAACTAGCTATTTCTGGCGCCGTTTATTTTGCTTTCTTTACTTTTACTCTTTACTATAAAAATACCAAAAATATTATCTTATCATATCTATCAGATCTCACTCTCGTAAGTGACCGTGAAGGGATTGACAACCCCTTTATTGCGTTGGTTGCGAGGTTCTTATTTGTTTGTGTTTGTGCGTGGGATTCGAGCGTGGTCTCCTACTGGATTGATACCTTGGTTCTCAAAAATTGAGGGAAATACTTACGCTACTTTGCTGCATCAGCCTTTCCTCTTCAAGGGAAAACCAACGCAGTGCTCAAGAGGTAGCAAGAAGGATTTCTGGCGCCGTTGCCGGGGAGTCTACGCACAAGTCAAGACATACCAAGTACCCATCACAAACTCTTATCCCTCGCATTACATTATTTGCCATTTGCCTCTCGTTTTCCTCTCCCCCACTTCACCCTTGCCGTTTTATTCGCCCTCTCTTTTCCGTTCGCCTCTTTTTCGCTTGCTTCTTGTTTTCTCGTGTGTTGTATTGCTTGCTTGTCACGATGGCTCAAGATAATACTAAATTGTGTGACTTTACCAATACCAACAACAATGATTTTCTTAGCACTCCGATTGCTCCTCTTACCGATGCTGAATCTTGTGAAATTAATGCTGCTTTGTTGAATCTTGTCATGAAAGATCAATTCGCTGGCCTTCCTAGTGAAGATGCCGCTACCCATCTAAATAGCTTCGTTGATTTATGTGATTTGCAAAAGAAGAAAGATGTGGATAATTATATTGTTAAATTGAAGCTATTTCCTTTTTCGCTTAGAGATCGTGCTAAAGCTTGGTTTTCGTCTTTGCCTAAAAATAGTATTGATTCATGGAATAAGTGCAAAGATGCTTTTATCTCTAAGTATTTTCCTCCCGCTAAAATCATCTCTCTTAGAAACGATATCATGAATTTTAAGCAACTTGATCATGAACATGTTGCACAAGCTTGGGAGAGGATGAAATTAATGATACGTAATTGCCCTACACATGGTTTGAATCTTTGGATGATTATACAAAATTTTTATACCGGATTGAATTTTGCTTCTAGAAATCTTTTAGATTCGGCCGCGGGAGGCACTTTTATGGAAATCACTTTAGGAGAAGCTACTAAACTCCTAGATAATATTATGGTTAATTATTCTCAATGGCACACCGAAAGATCTACTAATAAAAAAGTGCATGCGATAGAAGAAATTAATGTTTTGAGTGGAAAGATGGATGAACTTATGAAATTATTTGCTACTAAAAGTGTTTCTTCTGATCCTAATGATATGCCTTTGTCTACTTTGATTGAGAATAACAATGAATCTACGGATGTGAATATTGTTGGTAGGAATAATTTTGGTAACAACGCGTATAGAGGAAACTTTAATCCTAGGCCGTTTCCTAGTAATTCCTCTAATAATTATGGTAATTCCTACAACAATTCCTATGGAAATTTTAATAAGATGCCCTCTGAATTTGAGACTAGTGTTAAGGAGTTTATGAATTCGCAAAAGAATTTCAACGCTTTGCTTGAAGAAAAATTGCTTAAGGTTGATGAATTGGCTAGGAACGTTGATAGAATTTCTCTCAATGTTGATTCTTTGAAACTTAGATCTATTCCACCTAAGCATGATATCAATGAGTCTCTCAAAGCCATGAGAATTTCCATTGATGAGTGCAAAGAAAGAACCGCTAGGATGCGTGCTAAGAAAGATTGCTTTGTGAAAGCGTGTTCTTCTAGTTTCCATGAGAATAAAGATGAAGATCTAAAAGTTATTGATGTGTCTCCTATTAAATCTTTGTTTTGCAATATGAATCTTGATAATGATGGGACTGGAGATGAGTCACCTTTACCTAGAAGGCGTCCCAAAAATTCGGAGTTTTTAGATCTTGATGCAAAAATTGGTAAAAGTGGGATTGAAGGGGTCAAAACTTTGGATATCAATGAACCCACTATTTTGGATTTCAAGGAATTTAATTATGATAATTGCTCTTTGATAGATTGTATTTCCTTGTTGCAATCCGTGCTAAATTCTCCTCATGCTTATAGTCAAAATAAAGCTTTTACTAAACATATCGTTGATGCTTTGATGCAATCTTATGAAGAAAAACTTGAGTTGGAAGTTTCTATCCCTATAAAACTTTATGATGAGTGGGAACCCACTATTAAAATTAAAATTAAATATCATGAATGCTATGCTTTGTGTGATTTGGGTGCTAGTGTTTCCACGATTCCAAAAACTTTATGTGATTTGCTAGGATTCCGTGAATTTGATGATTGTTGTTTAAACTTGCACGTTGCGGATTCCACTATTAAGAAACCTATGGGAAGAATTAATGATGTTCTTATTGTTGCAAATAGGAACTATGTGCCCATAGATTTTATTGTTCTTGACATAGATTGCAATCCTTCATGTCCGATTATTCTTGGTAGACCTTTCCTTAGAACGATTGGTGCAATTATTGATATAAAGGAAGGGAATATTAGATTACAATTTCCGTTAAGGAAAGGCATGGAACAATTTCCTAGAAAGAAAATAAAATTACCTTATGAATCGAGAGCCACTTATGGGTTGCCTACTAAAGATGGCAATACCTAGATCTATCCTTGCTTTTATGCCTAGCTAGGGGCGTTAAACGATAGCGCTTGTTGAGAGGCAACCCAATTTTATTTTAGTTTTTTTTGCTTATGTTTAGGAATAAATATTTGATCTAGCCTCTGTTTAGATTTTTTTTACGTTTTAATTAGTGTTTGTGCCAAGTGAAACCTATAGGATCTTCTTGGATGATAGTTATTTGATCTTTCTGAAAATTCCAGAAACTTTCTGTTCACGAAAACAATTGTTACAAATCACCAGAACGTGATAAAATACTGATTCCAATTGCATCAGATCAATAAACAAATTATTTAGATCTTCCTATTTTGGTAGAAATTTTTTAGTTCCAGAAGTTTGCGTTAGTTACAGATTACTACAGACTGTTCTGTTTTTGACAGATTCTGTTTTTCGTGTGTTGTTTGCTTATTTTGATGAATCTATGGCTAGTAAAATAGTTTATAAACCATAGAGAAGTTGGAATACAGTAATTTTAACACCAATATAAATAAATAATGAGTTCAATACAGTACCTTGAAGTGGTGTTTTTTTTTCTTTCGCTAACGGAGCTCACGAGATTTTCTGTTGAGTTTTGTGTTGTGAAGTTTTCAAGTTTTGGGTAAAGATTTGATGGATCATGGAACAAGGAGTGGAAAGAGCCTAAGCTTGGGGATGCCCAAGGCACCCCAAGGTAATCTAAGGACACCAAAAAGCCAAAGCTTGGGGATGCCCCGGAAGGCTCTTTCGTCTACTTCCATCGGTAACTTTACTTGGAGCTATATTTTTATTCACCACATGGTATGTGTTTTGCTTGGAGTGTCTTGTATGATTTGAGTCTTTGCTTTTTAGTTTACCACAAGCATCCTTGCTGTACACACCTTTTGAGAGAGACACACATGATTCGGGATTTATTAGAATACTCTATGTGCTTCACTTATATCCTTTGAGCTATATAGTTTTTGCTCTAGTGCTTCACTTATATATTTTAGAGCACGGCGGTGGTTTTGTTTTATAGAAACTATTGATCTCTCATGATTCACTTATATTATTTTTAGAGTCCTACAAAACAGCATGGTAATTTGCTTAAATTGAGAAATTAGTCCTAAAGTGATAGGCATCCAAGATTAGTAAAAACTTTCTTATAAGTGCGTTGAATACTATGAGAAGTTTGATGCTTGATATTTGTTTTGAGATATGAAGATGGTGATATTAGAGTCATGCTAGTTGAGTAGTTGTGAATTTGAGAAATACTTGTGTTAAAGTTTGTGATTCCCGTAGCATGCACGTATGGTGAACCGTTATGTGATGAAGTCGGAGCATGATTTATTTATTGATTGTCTTCCTTATGAGTGGTGGTCGGGGACGAGCGATGGTCTTTTCCTACCAATCTATCCCCCTAGGAGCTTGCGCGTAATACTTTGCTTTGATAACTTGTAGATTTTTGCAATAAGTATATGAGTTCTTTATGACTAATGTTGAGTCCATGGATTATACGCACTCTCATCCTTCCACCATTGCTAGTCTCTCTAATACCGCGCACTTTTCGCCGGTATCATACACCCACCATATACCTTCCTCAAAACAGCCACCATACCTACCTATCATGGCATTTCCATAGCCATTCCGAGATATATTGCCATGCAACTTACCCCCGTTCCGTTTATTATGACACACTCCATCATCGTCATATTGCTTTGCATGATCAGGTAGTTGACATCGTATTTGTGGCAAAGCCACCGTTCATTATCTTCATACATGTCACTCTTGATTCATTGCATATCCCGGTACACTGCCAAAGGCATTCACATAGAGTCATATTTTTGTTCTAAGTATTGAGTTGTAATTCTTGAATTGTAAGTAAATAAAAGTGTGATGATCATCATTATTAGAGCATTGTCCCAAGTGAGGAAAGGATGATGGAGACTATGATTCCCGCACAAGTCGGGATGAGACTCCGGACGAAAAAAAGAGGCCATAAAAAAGGGAGAAAAGGCCCAAACAAAAAAATGAGAGAAAAAGAGAGAAGGGACAATGTTATTATCCTTTTACCGCACTTGTGCTTCAAAAGTAGCACCATAATCTTCATGATAGAGAGTCTCTCTTGTTGTCACTTTCATATGCTAGTGGGAATTTTTCATTATAGAACTTGGCTTGTATATTCCAATGATGGGCTTCCTCAAATTTCCCTAGGTCTTCGTGAGCAAGCAAGTTGGATGCACACCCACTTAGTTTCTTTTGTTGAGCTTTCATACACTTATAGCTCTAGTGCATCCGTTGCATGGCAATCCCTACTCACTCACATTGATATCTATTAATGGGCATCTCCATAGCCCGTTGATACGCCTAGTTGATGTGAGACTATCTTCTCCTTTTTGTCTTCTCCACAACCACCATTCTATTCCACCTATAGTGCTATATCCATGGCTCACGCTCATGTATTGCGTGAAGATTGAAAAGTTTGAGAACATCAAAAGTATGAAACAATTGCTTGGCTTGTCATCGGGGTTGTGCATGATTAAATACTTTGTGTGAAGAAGATAGAGCATAGCTAGACTATATAGTTTTGTAGGGATAACTTTCTTTGGCCATGTTATTTTGAGAAGACATAATTGCTTTGTTAGTATGCTTGAATTATTATTATTTTTATGTCAATATTAAACTTTTATCTTGAATCTATCGGATCTGAATATTCATACCACAAATAAGAGAATTACATTGAGAATTATGCAAAGAAGCATTCCACATCAAACATTCTGTTTTTATCATATACCTACTCAAGGACGAGCAGGGATTAAGCTTGGGGATGCTTGATACGTCTCCAACGTATCTATAATTTTTGATTTATCCATGCTATATTATATTCTGTTTTGGATGTTTATTGGATTTGTTATAAACTTTTATATTATTTTTGGGACTAACCTATTAACCGGAGGCCCAACCCAAATTGCGTTTTTTTGCCTATTTCAGTGTTTCGAAGGAAAAAGATATCAAACGGAGTCCAAACGGAATGAAACCTTCGGGAACGTGATGTAACATGCCAAATTTTCAATTTGATATGTTATACATAGATCATCATTGCATATCATGTTTTATTGCATTTTGACAAATCCTCGATAAATCCTAAGCAACTCAAGGACCCTCGGAGAGAGTTGGGGATTTTCTCGAATTTTCATATTTGATTTTCATCAAATAATAAGACGAGGATTTTGGTTTTAATTATTTTCTCTCCGGAAAAATATTTCATTAAACAAAATAAATGAGAGGAGAAAATATGACTTCTCCAAAACAATTGAAATACTGGAGGAAAAATGTTAAAATCATTTATTGGATTTTATTTGCAATTTTTATTGCATTAAAAATATTGCATGTTTTCAAAATATTTATTTTGTGTTAAAAAAATGTTCACCCTATTCTAGCTTTTCTAACAAGACGGGGAAAATTTATTATATATTTTTTGGACTTTTATTTATTTTTCTACGAATTATTTTCCGCGGAACGTATTTAAAAAAAAAACTGCGCCGTGCCGACTGGGCCGAGCCCAGCCGAGCCGCAGGCCGGCCCGCCCGTGCCGTCCTCCTCGCGCACGAGCGCGCGCCGCGCGCGCCGTGTCCGCCATGGACACGGGAGCCGCCCCGCCCGGCTTGCCCCTCCCCCAAGCCACCGGAGCCCCCTCGCCTCCTTTATATACCCCCGCGCCCCCCTCCTCTCACCTCACCCCCGCCACCGCCGCACTTGCGCGCCGCCGGCCCCGCACGGGAGCCGCCGCCGCATTTGCCGCCGCCCCTCGCCGTCCCTCGCCCTCCCCCGAGCACCCCGCACCCCGCCGCCCTCGCCGCCTCTCGCCGGAGCCGGCCAGGCCCCGCCGGAGCACGCCCCCGACGAGGTAGCCGCACCTCGCCTCGATGCCGTTCGGTTTGCCGGTTTTTGTTAAAAAAACCGTTCGTTTAAAAAAACCCTAGATCGGTTTTTTTCGGTTTTATTATTTTGCGAGCGTTCACCGAACAGTTCGTTTTAACGAACGCGTTCGTCGGTTTTTCTCTGTTAACGAACGTCCGTTCTTTAACCGTTCGTCCGTTTTTCTTTTTGTCGGATTTTTCCGCTATTTTCTCAGATTCGATTTCTGATCGAATCTTCGTTCCTGTTTAACTTCTCGCTCGTTTATCGGAATCAGGCGATTCAAGCGCCTAGAGTTTCGTCTCGAAATTCTCTTTCCGTTTAACCTACTCAAACAAGTTTTTGCTACAGTAAAATTTGACCTAGATCCAGATTAGTAAACGAAGCTTGTTTCTTTCGCAGTTTGACTTTCGTTGCTTCTTTCGAGTTGATTCTGTTTGCAAACCGGAGTTTTTAAGTTGAACTTTCTGGTTGGATCTTTCATTCGAGTTTTACCTGTGCATTAGATGAGTACTGATTGTATGCTTGTTTGTTTGCGATAGAGTACCCGGAGTGTGCCGCTTGTTACTTCGAATCGCTAGGTTTTGCGGATCATCAGCAAGGCAAGTAACACTTTGATCATATACCTTCCATACCCAGTTTTTATTGCATTAGATCTATTTTTCCTCAAACACTTGCATGATTAGGATCTAATTAAATTGTGGGTATTGGGAAGTAGTTGAGGTAGTACCTATTACCTGTTTTATTATCAAACCCTTGGGAGTTACTTCTACGTTGCTATTATATTGCCATGCTATGCTCGTAGACGTGGATTGGGTTTGAGTGATATTCATGACAGATGTGAGATTGTTAATAATGGTTTACTTAAGGTGGCAACTAAAACTCACATCTGGGTGGATTGAGGTACCTGGGTATTCCAGGATTGCCTGTTTTTTTCTTTTGGACCGCCACCCAGGTTCAAAGGGATCATAAGATCATTCATGCTAGAAACTTCCGTGTGCAGCCGCAAGCTATTATGGGCTCTAGCATAGTTGACTAAGTTGTGTGAACTCTTACAGTGGTAGACTAGCAGATGTAGGGGAAAGTAGGTGTAACTGTCTACCCATACGTAAGGTGCAAACACTTCTGAAAGACTGTGTCTCGGTCATCAGTTACTCAAACACCATGTAGTGCAAGTAATCCAACGGAGGAGATCGAGTCTTGTGGGGAAAAGTGCACAAACCTCTGCAGAGTGTACAAACTAATCATGGTTAGCCGTGTCCCCGGTTATGGACAACTTGAGTATCTAGTACTTGGATTATCATGTGAATCTCGTCACTATGTTACTTTTAATTAATTTTGTTGGGTTAATGATGATTTCTAATTGGGATTGAGATGCTGTCAACCATCTCAATGTTTCACAACCACCATGATAGTTAAAGTAAAATTTATTCCTTTGAAGTAGGATAAAAATTGGCTTTTCGCAAAATTGTAACCATAGAGCTTTCCACCAGCCATATATGCATGTAGTATAGCATTATTATTGTTCATTGTTCTCTATGTGTTACCTTGCCAGCATATTCTATGTGCTGACCCGTTTTCGGGCTGCAACATTTCATGTTGCAGACTTTTCAGACGACGAGTAAGGTGCCTTAGGTCGTGGTCTTATACTCAGTGATGCCGCTGGAGTTGATGGACTCACTTATCTTCCAAGCCTTCCGCTGTTATCTTTTTAGATGGCCTTAAGCCATATTTATCATACTTAATCTCTTTGGAGATATTCGATGTAATAATTGTGTGATTGCTACTCTGTTATAAATCCTCCATTTGTACTGTGCGTGTCAGCAATACTGATCCAGGGATGACACTGGTGCACAGCAGCACAGACCATTTGAGGTCTGGTCGCTACACGTGATTTTCAGAACAAACGTGATCTAGAGGACTTGGAGTCTACGTAAAGAAATCAACGAGGAAGGCACGAGGCAGGGGGGCGCGCCCATGTAACATCCCAAATTTTCAATTTGGAATGTTATACATTAGATCATCATTGCATATCATATTTTATTGCATTTTGGTTTGATCCTAGAGATTCTACGCAACTCAAGGACCCATGGAGAGAGTTGGGAATTTCGTTATTTTCATATTTGAGTTTTTCTCGAATTTTGAAAAGAGGATCGTTTGATTTTAATTATTTTCTCTTCGAATATTTCTTTTATAAAAATAAAAGAGAGAGGATAAAATGACTTCCTCAAAATAAAGAAATATTGGAGATTTAATGTTAAAATCAAATAAGGGTTTTATTCAGATTTTTATCGCTATTTTATTTGAATTAGGAAAAATATGCGTTTTTCAAAATTGCCTTAGAGTCCCAAATAAATGTTCACCATGTCCGGCAGATTTCTAGAGGACAGGGAAAATTTATTTCAGGATTTTTGGAATCCGTTTAGTATTTCTTTTATTTGTTTTTCTGCACGGAATATTTTTTTTAAAAAGAAACCGACTTTGGGCTGTACCCGCCCGGGACTCCGCCCGGGGGGGGGGGGGCTTTATAAGCCGCCGAGGCCGCAGCCCCGCAGCCCACCAGCCCGCCCCGCCGATACCCTAGCCGCGCCAGGCCCGCCGCCGCTGCGCCGCCCAGCCGCCGACCCGCCGGAACCGCCCCGCCGCCGTCCCCAGAGTTCGCCGCCGCCGGTTTTCTTTGACCAGTTCGGTTTTTCGGTAAAAACCTAGATGCGTTTTTTATTAGATCTTTTTTTCCGGTTTAGTTATATAGCGGACGTTCGTCCGTACGTTCGTTTTAATGAACGGTTTTCGCCCGTTAGCCGCAGATAGCGAACGTTCGTTCGTTAGTCTGTTCGTCAGTTCTTCTTTTTCTCAGATTTTTCGTGATTATTTTCGATCGCGATTTCTGATCCGATTTTCGTTCTAGTATAACTTTTCGCTCATTTATCGGAATCAGGCGATTAAAGAGCCTAGAGTTTCGTCTCGAAGCCATCTTTCTGTTTATCAACTTAAACAAGTTTTTGCTACTGTAAAATTTGACTTTAGTCTAGATTAGTAAATGAAGCTTTTTTCTTTCGCAGTTTGAGTTTCGTTGCTTCGTTTGATTTGATTCTTTTTGCGAACCGAAGTTCTTGAGTTGAACTTTCTGGTTAGATCTTCTTATTTGAGTTTTACCCGTGCATCTTGCTTGATTGCTTATTGTATGCTTGTTTGTTTGCGATAGAGTACCCGGAGTGCGCAGCGTGCTACTACGAGTCTCTAGGCTTCACGGATCATCAGCAAGGCAAGTAACACTTTTATCATACCTCTTTACTACCCAGTTTTATTGCATTAGATCAATCCTCAAACAATTGCATGGTTAGGATCTGATTAAATTGTGGGTTTGGGAAGTAGATGAGGTAGTGCCTATTCACCTGTTTATTATCAAACCTTTGGGAGTTACTTCTACGTTGCTTATATTACTATGCTATGCTTGTAGACGTGGATTGGATGAGTGTATCCATGAAAGATGTGAGTTTTGTTAATTAATGGTTAACTTAAGGTGGCAACTTTAATACACATCTGGGTGGATTGAGGCACCTGGGGAACCCAGTGTTTTCTGTATTTTTGGAAATCCCGGGGTACCGTGTGATTCTCCTATGGACTGCCACCCAGGCTCAAAGGGATCATAAGATTTTTCATGCTAGAAACTTTCGTGTGCAGCCACATGCCATTATGGGCTCTGGCATAGTTGAGTAAGTTGTGGGAAACCTTTCCATGATGGGCTAGCAGATGTAGGGGATTGTAGGTGTACAGGCCTATCTATCGGTTAAGGGGACCTCTTCGGAAAGACTGTGTCTCGGTCATCCGTTTCTCAAACATTATGTAGTGCGAGAAATCCAACGGAGGAGATCGAGTCTTGTGGGGAAAAGTGCACAAACCTCTGCAGAGTGTACAAACTAATCATGGTTAGCCGTGTCCCCGGTTATGGACATCTTGAGTATCTAGTTCTTGGATTATCATGTGGATCTCATCACTCTTAATATAATGTTGGTTGGGTTATTAATTACTTTTAATTGGGATTGAGATGGGGTTTACCATTCTCAATGTTTTTCAACAAACTTTGTAGTTAAATAAAATATATTCCTTTGTTGTAGGGAAAAATTGGCTTTTCGCAAAACATATTAACCATACAGCCTCCACCAGCCATATATGCATGTAGTGATAGCTTTATTCTGTTCATTACTCTTTTGTGTTGCTTTGCCAGCATATTCCATGTGCTGACCCATTTTGTATTAGATGGCCTTAAGCCATATTTATCGTAATAAGTTCTCTTTTGAGACATTCGATGTAATAAGTGTGTGATTGCTACTCTGTTATAAATCCTTCAAGTACTGTGCGTGTCAGCATTACCGATCCAGGGATGACACTGATGCACAGAGATCAGGCTGTTTGAGGTCTGGTTGCTACAAGATGGTATCAGAGCACACGCTGACTATAGGACACGGCCACTAAGCTAAAGCCCTAGATCACTACTCTCTTCTCATTTCTGTCTCCTCTCCATTTTTCTACTCTTTAGGATGACGGATGCAAGGAACAAGTTTGCACAACCGGTTGAAGACACCCCCTTTGGACGACACTTGAAGGAAGTCACTAGATACCTGAACATCGGAATACCAAGCTTCACCGGGACTTACAACGCCACTTTACCAGAAGAGGAGCGCTGGATGATTCAAGTTCAAGTTCCAGGAAGGACATTTACGCCAGTCACTGAGCCCATAGAGTTTTCTTTTGATGCACCAACCTGGAGTCTAGGAAAGAGTATGGCAGCCCACATTACCATGGGACGCATCGGAGAAGTTTACCACAATGATCTCAAGGATACTATCTACCAGATTTGTGGGCGCCAAGATGAGCAATGGGAGATGATCAGCACCAGGAAGGATAGATCGATTGCAGCTTTCATCCAGGAGTTAAACCAGCACATTCGACGCCAGGAGAACCAGATGTGCGCAGGCATGACATATTTGAAGAAGGCGATGACAAGGATCACGGAGCTGGAGGAAGAACTCAAGGCTACTCGCGAAGATTATGAGGAGAAAATCGTCGTACTAGTGGAGAAGAATGACGACCTGACAAGGAAGCTCGGAGTATTCATGGGAGACCCCGCGCCAGGAGGAGAAGATGACGATTCCACTTGCTCGGAGAACTACATCATCATCGACGACACCGACTCGGACCCCGATGATAACGATGATGACTATGTTGATGAAGCTGGAGCAGATATCATGGAGTCTTCGACCGATCAATTTTTCTAGTCGACCACCATATCAGTAGTAGTATTCCACCATGTATATAGTATAGTCCGAGCACTTTTGTAACGATAGTTCTAGACCGATTGTATGCCCTTGCTTGATTAATTGAGTGATATGTTTGTGTTTGTCTCATGTGCATATGGGTAGTGTTTTCCCCCTAGACCTCATTCTACTCTGTTTTCTCACCTTTTCTAGACCCAGCAGATGCCTTTGAGACGCGACAATGGATTTGCTTTCCCACCGCAGCTCACTCAGTTGATCTAGCAGGAGAATGCATTGATGCAGATACTAGTCCAGAAGCAGAATCAGGGGGACAACAACAACAACAACCTGCCACCATCACCACCTGTTGATCACTTAGCCCGTTTTCTAAGGCTGAATCCGCCGGTGTTCTCCAGTAGCATCGAGCCGAAAGTTGCAGATGATTGGCTCCGCAAGATTGGAAGGGAGTTGACCACTGCAGGATGCAGAGATGCGAAGAGAGTGCGTTTTGCCGCACATCAGCTTGATGGACCCGCAGCATCATGGTGGGAGAATTTCACAGTCACTTACCCCATCGACACTGTTACATGGGACCAGTTCCAGCAGGCTTTTTGTACTGCCCATGTATCAACAGGAGCTATGGCCATGAAGAAGCGCGAGTTTCGCAACTTACGCCAAGGAGGACGCACAGTTGGCCAGTATGTTGATGATTTTAGTAAGCTAGCACGTTATGCCCCAGATGACGTCGCTACAGATGCAGCTAAGCAGGAGAAGTTTCTAGAAGGACTGAATAATGAGCTGAGAATGCAGTTGATGGTGGCAAATTTCAATAACTACCAGGAGTTGGTAGATAGAGCTCTCATGATTGAAGGGAAGCATCAGCATATTGATAACCGCAAGAGGAAGTATGGACAAGGGAAGTATAATTCTGGAGCTCAGTAGAGACCCCGTTTTACCCCGAACTCGGGAGGACCCCTTCAGCATAACCATGGATGTCACAATCACACAGGAGGGAGTTCGCACAACCATAGTGGCTCCAAGAATGGGAATGGTAATGGAGGAAGCAACGGACAGAACCATTCCAACCCGGCAATGCCCGCCAAGAAAGATCTAAGCCACGTTACTTGCTACAAGTGCCAGAAGACTGGACATTACGCCAATGAATGTCCTGAAGCTAAGAATGGAAACGACAATGGAAGCTCTGGGAAGAAGCCCAACCCTTTCAATAGGGGACAAGTGAACCACGTTAACGTGGAGGAGGTTGAAGCCCAGCCAGATGCAGTAATAGGTAAGTTTTTAGTTAAGTCATTTACTGCAGTCATACTTTTCGATACTGGTGCATCGCATTCATACATATCAAGGGGATTTGTGGATAAGTATAAACTGCCCACCAAAGTTCTTAGTACACCTATGTTAGTGAGCTCGCTAGGAGCAGGGTATATGGCAAGCCAAGGATGTTTTCAGATGCCATTGACCATAGGTAAGCATGTTTTCCCCTCAGATCTGATAATTTTGGAGTCGCAAGGTTTGGATGTGATTCTGGGTATGGATTGGCTATCGATGTATGGAGGAAACATCGACTGCGCCAGTAAGTCGATTTTGCTCACCACCCCAGAAGGAAGAAGGATCAAGTATGTATCCTGGCATGTGCCGAGTAGGACTCAAGTAAATTCCTTATCAGGAGTTGTACAGGAGGAAGTACCAGTGGTGAAGGATTTCCCGGATGTATTTCCAGAAGAGTTGCCAGGCATGCCACTGGATAGAGACATTGAGTTTTTGATTGAGCTTTTGCCAGGCACAGGACCAATATCTAAGAGACCGTACAGAATGCCCGCCAAGGATTTGGAGGAAATTAAGAAGCAGATTAAGGAGTTACTGGATAAAGGTTATATTCACCCAAGTTCGTCACCTTGGGGATCACCAGTGCTTCTAGTGGAGAAGAAGGATGGATCGTTAAGGATGGTTGTTGATTATCGAGGATTGAATGAGGTGACGATCAAGAACAAGTACCCACTGCCGATGATCAATGATTTGTTTGATCAGCTGCAAGGAGCTAAAGTGTTTTCCAAGATCGATCTGCGATCAGGGTACCACCAGCTGAAGATTCGAGAGCAGGATATACCTAAGACAGCTTTTACCATGAGGTACGGGCTATATGAGTATACAGTTATGTCATTTGGCCTGACTAACGCACCTGCCTACTTTATGAACATGATGAACAAGGTGTTTATGGAGTTTTTGGATAAGTTCGTTGTGGTGTTCATTGATGATATTCTGGTCTACTCGAAGAATGAAGAGGAACATAAAGAGCATTTGCGTTTGGTACTTGGGAAGCTCAGAGAACATCAGCTATACGCCAAGTTTAGCAAGTGTGAGTTTTGGTTGAAGGAAGTTGGATTCCTTGGACATGTTATATCTGGAGAAGGAATAGCGGTAGACCCCACCAAAGTTGTCACTATGACAAATTGGGAGGCACCCACGTCAGGTGGAGAGATTCAGAGTTTTCTTGGACTCGCAGGATACTACCGGAGGTTCATTGCAAATTTCTCGAAGATTGCAAAGCCTATGATGGAGTTGTTGAAGAAGGACACCAAGTTCAAATGGACTGAGGAATGTGAGGCCAGTTTTCAGGAGTTGAAGAAATGCTTGGTTACATCACCAGTGTTGATTCTGCCAGATCAACGCAAGGATTATGAAGTGTATTGCGACACTTCTCGTCGAGGACTTGGAGCTGTACTTATGCAGGAGGAAAGAGTTGTTTCATATGCCTCACGACAGCTTAAACCCCATGAGTTGAATTACGCTACCCGTGATTTGGAGTTAGGAGCCGTAGTGCATGCATTGAAGACTTGGTGACATTTTCTCATCAGAAACCATTGTGAGGTATACATGGATCACAAGAGTTTGAAGTATATCTTCATGCAGAAGGAGTTGAATCTCAGGCAGAGGAGATGGTTGGAGCTCATTAAAGATTATGATATGAAGTTGCATTATCATCCCGGAAAGGCTAACGTAGTAGCCGATGCGTTGAGCCGCAAGAGTCATGTCAATACACTCATGACCGAAGAGTTACCCAAGGTGTTAGCAGAAGACCTTTGTGAGCTATGTTTGGAGATAGTTCCGAGAGGTTATGTAGCAGCTTTGGAGATTCAATCTACTTTGATGGATAAGATCAGAGAAGCTCAGAGACGGACAAGGAGATAACCGAGATTAAGGAAAGGATGAGGAAAGGAAAAGCCAAGGGATTTCGTGAGGATGAGCACGATACCTTATGGTTTGAGGACCGCGTATATGTGCCAAATGATCAAGAGATTAGGAAGCTGATTTTGCAGGAGGCCCATGATTCGCCATATTCGATTCACCCAGGAAATACCCAGATGTATCTGGATTTGAAGGATAGATTCTGGTGGACCGGAATGAAAAAGGATATTGTAGAGTATGTAGCAGTTTGTGACGTATGTCAGAGAGTGAAGGCAGAACATCAAAAGCCAACTGGATTGCTACAACCATTGCCGATACCCGAATGGAAGTGGGACAAGCTAGGCATGGATTTTATCACAGGATTACCCAGGACTCGTTCAGGCTATGACTCGATATGGGTTGTAGTCGATCGTTTGACGAAAGTAGCTCATTTCATCCCAGTGAAGACCACTTACACCGGTGCTAAGTTGGCAAAGATATACATGCCCAGGATCGTATGTTTGCATGGAGTTCCGAGGACCATTGTATCAGATAGAGGAACCCATTTTACCTCAAAGTTTTGGAATCAGTTGCATGAAACTTTGGGAACCAGGCTAGAGTTCAGTACATCTTTTCACCCGCAGACAGATGGACAAACTGAGAGAGTCAATCAGATTCTGGAGGACATGTTGAGAGTTTGTGCACTAGATTATGGATCTAGTTGGGACGATAATTTGCCTTACGCAGAGTTCTCTTACAACAACAGCTATGAAGCCAGTTTGAAGATGGCCCCTTTCGAAGCATTGTACGGAAGGAGGTGCAGAACACCGTTGTTGTGGGATGAAGTTGGAGACCGACAGTTGTTTGGACCAGATTTGATTAAAGAGTCTGAAGAGAAGGTTAAGATGATTCATGATAGACTCAAGGTAGCCCAATCCAGGCGGAAGAGCTATGCGGATTCTAAACACAAGGAGACAGTTTACGAAGTTGGAGACAGAGTGTATCTTCGTGTATCCCCACTTCGAGGAGTGAAGCGTTTTGGAGTTAAGGGAAAGTTAGCACCACGTTTTGTGGGACCATACAAAGTTTTGGAACGTATGGGAGAAGTTGCTTACAAGTTGGAATTTCCCGAAGGATTGTCAGGAGTTCACGATGTGTTCCACGTTTCTCAGTTGAAGAAGTGCCACTGGAAGCGATACAGTTGGATAGCGATTTGACCTACGAGGAAAAGCCAGTCAAGATTCTCGAGTTTGCCAGCCGAGTTACACGCAGCAAGGTTATCAAGTTTTGCAAGGTTCAGTGGAGCCACCATACCGAAGATGAAGCCACCTGGGAACGCGAGGAAGACCTACGAAAGGATCACCCTCACCTATTTTCTAGCCAACCCGAATCTCGAGGGCGAGATTCATCTTAAGGGGGGTAGGTTTGTAACATCCCAAATTTTCAATTTGGAATGTTATAGATTAGATCATCATTGCATATCATATTTTATTGCATTTTGGTTTGATCCTAGAGATTCTAGGCAACTCAAGGACCCACGGAGAGAGTTGGGAATTTCGTTATTTTCATATTTGAGTTTTTCTCGAATTTTGAAAAGAGGATCGTTTGATTTTAATTATTTTCTCTTCAAATATTTCTTTCATAAAAATAAAAGAGAGAGGATAAAATGACTTCCTCAAAATCAAGAAATATTGGAGATTTAATGTTAAAATCAAAGAAGAGTTTTATTCGGATTTTTATCGCTATTTAATTTGAATTAGGAAAAATATGTGTTTTTCAAATTGCATTAGAGTCCCAAATAAATGTTCACCTTGTCCGGCAGATTTTTAGAGGACGGCGAAAATTTATTTCAGGATTTTTGGAGTCCGTTTAGTATTTCTTTTATTCATTGTTCTGCGCGGAATATTAAAAAAAAGAAACCGACTTTGGGCCGTACCCGCCCGGGACTCCGCACGGGGGGGGGGGGGGGTTATAAGCCGCCGAGGCCGCAGCCCCGCAGCCCACCAGCCCGCCCCGCCGAAACCCTAGCCGCGCCAGCCCGCTGCTGCCGCGCCGCCCCGCCGCCGACCCGCCAGAGCCGCGCCGCCGCCTCGCCACCCCGCCGCCGTCGCCGGAGTTCGCCGCCGCCGCCGGTTTTCTTTGACCAGTTCGGTTTTTCGGTAAAAACCTAGATGCGTTGTTTTATTAGATCGTTTTTTTCCGGTTTAGTTATACGGCGGACGTTTGTTCGTACGTTCGTTTTAACGAACGGTTTTCGCCCGTTAGCCGCAGATAGCGAACGTTCGTTCGTTAGTCTGTTCGTCAGTTTTTCTTTTTCTCGGATTTTTCGCGATTATTTTCGATCGCGATTTCTGATCCGATTTTTTTTCTAGTATAACTTTTTGCTCATTTATCGGAATCAGGCGATTCAAGAGCCTAGAGTTTCGTCTCGAAGCCCTATTTCTGTTTAATCAACTTAAACAAGTTTTTGCTACTGTAAAATTTGACTTTAGTCCAGATTAGTAAACGAAGCTTGTTTCTTTCGCAGTTTGAGTTTCGTTGCTTCGTTTGATTTGATTCTTTTTGCAAACCGAAGTTGTTGAGTTGAACTTTCTGGTTAGATCTTCTTATTTGAGTTTTACCCGTGCATCTTGCTTGATTGCTTATTGTATGCTTGTTTGTTTGCGATAGAGTACCCGGAGTGCGCAACGTGCTACTACGAGTCTCTAGGTTTCACGGATCATCAGGAAGGCAAGTAACACTTTGATCATACCTCTTTACTACCCAGTTTTATTGCATTAGATCAATCCTCAAACAATTGCATGGTTAGGATCTGATTAAATTGTGGGTTTGGGAAGTAGATGAGGTAGTGCCTATTCACCTGTTTATTATCAAACCTTTGGGAGTTACTTCTACGTTGCTTATATTGCTATGTTATGCTTGTAGACGTGGATTGGGTGAGTGTATCCATGAAAGATGTGAGTTTTGTTAATTAATGGTTAACTTAAGGTGGCAACTTTAATACACATCTGGGTGGATTGAGGCACCTGGGGAACCTAGTGTTGTCTGTATTTTTGGAAATCCCGGGGTACCGTGTGATTCTCCTATGGACTACCACCCAGGCTCAAAGGGATCATAAGATTTTTCATGCTAGAAACTTTCGTGTGCAGCCACATGCCATTATGGGCTCTCGCATAGTTGAGTAAGTTGTGGGAAACCTTTCCATGATGGGCTAGCAGATGTAGGGGATTGTAGGTGTACAGGCCTATCTATCGGTTAAAGGGGATCTTTTCGGAAAGACTGTGTCTCGGTCATCCGTTTCTCAAACATTATGTAGTGCAAGAAATCCAACGGAGGAGATCGAGTCTTGTGGGGAAAAGTGCACAAACCTCTACAGAGTGTAGAAACTAATCATGATTGGCCGTGTCCCCGGTTATGGACATCTTGAGTATCTAGTTCTTGGATTATCATGTGGATCTCATCACTCTTAATATAATGTTGGTTGGGTTATTAATTACTTTTAATTGGGATTGAGATGGGGTTTACCATTCTCAATGTTTTTCAACAAACTTTGTAGTTAAATAAAATATATTCCTTTGTTGTAGGTAAAAATTGGCTTTTCGCAAAACATATTAACCATACAGCCTCCACCAGCCATATATGCATGTAGTGATAGCTTTATTCTGTTCATTACTCTTTTGTCTTGCTTTGCCAGCATATTCCATGTGCTGACCCGTTTCGGGCTGCAACGTATCATGTTGCAGACTTTTCAGACGACGAGTAAGGAGCCTTAGGTCGTGGTCTTTCACTCAGTGATGCCGTTGGAGTTGATGGACTCACTTTATCTTCCTAGCCTTCCGCTGTTATCATATTGGATGGCCTGAAGCCATATTTATTGTAATAAGTTCTCTTTTGAGACATTCGATGTAATAAGTGTGTGATTGCTACTCTGTTATAAATCCTTCAAGTACTGTGTGTGTCAGCATTACCGATCAAGGGATGACAATGATGCACAAAGATCAGACTGTTTGAGGTTTGGTCACTATAGCCCACCTCCCCCAGGCACGCCCTCCACCCTCGTGGGCCCCTCGTTGCTCCACCGACGTACTTCTTCCTCCTATATATACCCATATACCCTGGAAACATCATATACGGAGCCAAAACCCTATTTCCACCGCCGCAACCTTCTGTACCGTGAGATCCCATCTTGGGGCCTTTTCCGGCGCTCCGCCAGAGGGGGCATCGATCACGGAGGGCTTCTACATCAACACCATAGCCTCTCCGATGATGTGTGAGTAGTTTACCTCAGACCTTCGGGTCCATAGTTATTAGCTAGATGGCTTCTTCTCTCTCTTTGGATCTCAATACAAAGTTCTCCTTGATCTTCTCGGAGATCTATTCGATGTAATCTTCTTTTGCGGTGTGTTTGTCGAGATCCGATGAATTGTGGGTTTATGATCAAGTTTATCTATGAATAATATTTGAATATCCTCTGAATTCTTTTATGTATGATTGGTTATCTTTGCAAGTCTCTTCAAATTATCAGTTTGGTTTGGCCTACTAGATTGATCTTTCTTGCAATGGGAGAAGTGCTTAGCTTTGGGTTCAATCTTGCATGTCCTTTCCCAGTGACGGCAGGGGCAGCAAGGCACGTATTGTATTGTTGCCATCGAGGATAGAAAGATGGGGTTTATATCATATTGCATGAGTTTATCCCTCTACATCATGTCATCTTGCTTAAAGCATTACTCTGTTCTTATGAACTTAATACTCTAGATGCATGCTGGATAGCGGTCGATGTGTGGAGTAATAGTAGTAGATGCAGAATCGTTTAAGTCTACTTGTCACGGACGTGATGCCTATATACATGATCATACCTAGATATTCTCATAACTATGCTCAATTCTATCAATTGCTCGACAGTAATTCGTTTACCCACTGTAATACTTATGCTCTTGAGAGAAGCCACTAGTGAAACCTATGGCCCCCGGGTCTATTTTCCATCATATTAATCTCCCAACAACTAGCTATTTCTGGCGCCGTTTATTTTGCTTTGTTTACTTTTACTCTTTACTATAAAAATACCAAAAATTATCTTATCATATCTATCAGATCTCACTCTCATAAGTGACCGTGAAGGGATTGACAACCCCTTTATCGCGTTGGTTGCGAGGTTCTTATTTGTTTGTGTAGGTGCGTGGGACTCGAGCGTGGTCTCCTACTGGATTGATACCTTGGTTCTAAAAAACCGAGGGAAATACTTATGCTACTTTGCTGCATCACCCTTTCCTCTTCAAGGGAAAACCAACGCAGTGCTCAAGAGGTAGCACACTTCCTTACTGCGGCCGTGGACCCAGCTGTCAGCCTCTCCACGTACAGTCCTCTTCTGATGGAACTCGTTCCTTGACCACATTGACCTCGCCGCGCCGAGAGCACCAAGGCGGTGGACGACGGCGAGGCCTAGGAAGGGGACGACGCAGAGCCAGGGAAGAGGAGGTAGTGGATGCCCACGCGGAGAGGAGTACGAGGGTTGACTGGTTCGGCCGCGGTGGGAGGCTGCCATCGCCGCAGAATAACACGGGTTGTGGGTGAGTAGAGGGATGGCCTGGCCAGCGGTGGGAGTAGGGTGGGGTGGTGAGGCCTGCGTGACAGAACAGCCGGCCAGTAGAGGCAGGAGCAAGCGGTCTTGCCGGCGCTTGTTTGGGCGGCTGGTGCAAGAAGAGCAGCGATTGAGGAAGGAGGACCATTCGATTAAAATCCAACGGTCACTGCTGCTAGAATCGTTTGTTGACTAAGTTGACAAAGCCCTGCATACGCGTCAACTTAGTAGGCCCACAGGCCAGCCTCCGAACCGGTGCGTCCCAGATCTCAGTGGGAGGAATCATTTTTTTCGCTTAATAAGGAGGCAGTTGCTTGCGTGCGGCCATGGACCATGGGGGTCCCTACTGTCAGCCTCTCCACGTACATCCCTATTCCGATGGCTGTCGTTTGTTGAATGTTGAGCATGCCGCGCCTAGAGCACCAATGCGGTGGATGACGGTGAGGCCTAGGAACGGAACGACCCGGAGCTGGTGAATACACAACAGTGGATGCCCACGCCGAGGAGAGTATGACGGTTGACTGCTTCGGCTGCGGCGTGAGGCTGCCGTCATCGGAGAATAACAGGAGGTGCGGGTGGGTAGAGGGATGGCCAGGCCAGCGGAGGGAGTAGGGTGGCCCGGTGAAGCCTGCGTGGCATCACAACCGGCCACAAAGAGGAGGGAGCATGCAGTCCCGCCGGTGCTGGTTTAGGCGACTGGAGCAGGAAGATCAGAGATTGAAGAAGCACGTCGGCCGTTGGATGAACATCCAACAGTCACTGCTGCTAGAATCATGTGTTGATTGACAAAGCCTTGCATAAACAAGTCAGCCTCGAAATCTGCGGCGTGTACAACCCATTTGCTATTATTTTTATAATTTACAACCCATTTGCTATTTCATATGGAATTTATTGCAGCCCATTTTCCATTTTTAGAATTGCTGCCCATTTTTTGGTCAGTGCCAGGGTAAAAATTTGAACTAAAAATATGCGAAATTTTAAAAATTCGCATATTTTTGCTAGGGAACAAAATATTCTTAATCCAAAAATTATAAGCCATACTAAAACAAATTTAAAAATAAAGTAGTACTATGTTATGTTAAAATCCAATGAAATATAAAATATCAGTGAAGAACAAAAGCAAAAAATGAAACTAGTTGCCCATTTGCTATATATATTTTTGGAATTTGCAACCCCTTTCATATTACATTTAAGATTTACTGCCCATACTCTTTGGCTAGGTCAGAATGCATCCGTCCTCATCTTGAAAGATCTGCATCCCAGTAAGTCGGAGAAAACAAATAGGCCTAGCTTGGGTATTCTTCATAAAGAAATAGTGGGCTACCTATTTTCCCAAAGAAAAGAACTGTTGGGTTGGTCATGTTGTTAGACGGGCCACAGAGATCGCACAACGCAGTTTATAGCCTGCTCCTCTGAACAAATCCTAAAAAAAGGTTGTGCAATTCTATCGTTAATTGACTATACGTTGACAATGATGTGGGTCCCAGATATCAGCAGGGTGGATTAGAGTAAAAAAACGAGGGGTGCATCTAAGTAGTAAAAAGAGGCGCTTGCTTGTGTTCGGGAGTGGACCTGGTGGGTCCGTACTGTCATACTCACAACTACAGTCCTCTCCTGATTCACTATGTTCACAGGGCCGGACGGCGGCGCCCTGCGAGCGCACCAAGGCAGAGGACGACGGTGAGGCCTCGGACGGGAATGAACAGGAGCCAGGGAACATGCGGTAGTATGGCCGTAGGCGGAGGGGAGTATGAGGGTTCACTGGTTTTGGTGCGGGGTAGGCTGCCGTCGCCAGAGAAGAATAGGATGTCGGGGGGAGTAAAGGGATTGCCTGGCCAACATTTTAGGGTACGACAGGGCGGCGATGCGTGCACGACAGCGCAACCAGCCATAGAAGGCGGGAACAAGTGCTCCCGCCGGTGCATGTTTGCTTTTGGTGGCTGGACCGGTCAGACCCAAAAACTCATTATGTTGGATTATAAGAATTAATTTTATATGGCTAAAACTTGTTGTAAAATGCTGCAGAGCACCTTTTTCTTCTTGAGGTTTTTTCGAGACAATTTTCTTCTTGAGGTGTGAAGCCGAGCACATTCAGAAGCTCTGGGATAAATTGGTGTCGCCAATGTGTTGGGCTAGGTTGGGCATTCTTATCAAAAAATAATAATGGACCGGAACTATTTACGACGTTGACTACGATTTGCATGGGTCCGCTAGTTGTAGGAAGAAAATGGTGGGAGAAAAAAGACTGGTCACTATCTTTGCCTAAGAATAATATCGACTGAATGTAACGACACTCATAGGTAATAATATCCTCCTGTTAAAATTCGACTTTTCAAATCGTAAATTTAAAGAACTGGTGCATGAGCATTTAGCTTTATTTATTTACTTATTTATGTTTAGGGGACCATGAGCATGTACCTGGGCCAGATTCATGTGAGAGCCCCCCTTCTAGTTAATTATGGGATCCTCTATTGGGCCTTCATCACTGGGCTGCATGTTATCGACAAGTGGAAAATGTGTTCCGTACCAAAAATAGTATCCGCTACATACGAGGCACTAAAGGATCGGACCATGCAACGACTTCCAAACCATTGTGTTTGTCATTCTAACAACACATTTATTCAACCAACAGATGAAATATACTATTGATTGTACATTGAAAACAACAGCAGCAGCAACCAGGGCTGGGGGTGGAACAGAAGCAGTAAGTAGGCCAGAAGAGTAAAGACACAACTCTCTCTTCCAGACCAAACATCAGCCTCATTACAAAAGGGCTACCAAAAAAGAACAAGTGTATGCATCAAACTAAATAAAGATCCTACTACACCAAGTGTACACATCTAACTAAGTGGCTCAGTTAGACGTTACTATTTATTAAGCTGTGGAGATTGGCTGACGGCTTGAACCAGATGGGTGCCTGACGGGGGAAACTCCAGCGAGCAGGTCAAAGTATTATACTTGCGACCCTCTCTCCTACTTTGGGCTGCAGAGCGTGGCGGCACATATTAGGGTATGGTGTAAGGACAGACGCATGGTACACTATGTACACACAGTTTTGCCTAATGAACGAACCGCATTGCCATCATGATCCTTGCCGTCGGTTATCTCCTGGTTAATCGGATAATTCAGTCCGAGAAATAGAGAGCGTGTACCAAAGCTACTTACCAGCCTCCAGTCAAAAATTCCTGAAGGCCCAGAGAAGCTGGGATCCTACTCAAAGACCTTGCAGTGATTGTGATTGTATTCCGCGAAACAACACGTCCGGTACGTGCGAACGATCATCAATAATTCGCCGTCGTCTGATCAAGCCAGGAACCCCCTGCAACTGCCATGTCGCTTTTCTTTGAAAGGTTCTGGGATTAGGAAGGGTAGGGACACCAGGCGCCCTACAACATCATATCAAGTTGGAGCCAAATAAAAAAGGGCTCGTACTGTAGTCAATCTTAAGAACAACATGTTATGAGCATGAATATTTTTCAGTAAATGTTGATAGTAATATGAGTAAGCCATCATGATATCATAGGAAAGTAACATACTGCTGTAACAGCCGTTTGTAGCGATGACTGGAGTAGGCCAGCAATACGTCCAGCCATAGAAGGAGTCCACAGCCTAAATGAAGCCCTTGTGTTCAATGGCATCAGAGAACCATGGAGGATGTATGATCCTGTGATGGATGTGCAGATTTATCCACTTACCGCAATGACCTATCAGATAGACGAGACCGCGGTTGAAGAACGCAATTAGCCTGAAGTCTTTATAATTCGCAGATCTTGTGGGCACTTGGCAGATTACAACCTTGAGCAAATCAAACTTGGTATCATGTTGGATACTGTAAGATTCCAAGTATTCTGGGCCGTGGTGCCAAAGCAGTGCAGTGTTAATTGAAGGAAGGGGGATCAATCGCCGGGTGTAGACCTCCACGAGCATCCAGCTGCCGCGACCATCGACGAGCACCATCCAAGACGAGTTCATGCCGACCCAGTACATACCGTTAATGTAGTTGAGGTTGACGGGGATCGGATCGCAGTCGAGGGGGTTGCTACTCGCCACCCTACGATCATTATGCTGTGTGACATGCCGTTTCTAAAGATTAGGCGGCATCAGCAAGTAGGGAGCTGGCTTAAAAAGCTTCGGCCTAAGGGCTTTGAGTAAATAGTACAACCCCAACGAGCACGCGGCGAGCGGCATGGTACTAAGATTGTCCACATGTGAAACAATGAGCTTGATTACCTATGTGGGGAGCGAATTCCAGCCACTCTTTAGGTGGATGCTGCTCGGTTCTGCCATTGTTAGTGCTTGGGTTTCGGAAGAGGGGGGAGGCGCCTAGCGGGGATGGAAGATTGGACGATTATGTGCGGACGAGGATGGAGAAGCGAATATGTGCTGCAGGAAGTGGATAGGTGATGATGACAATAGCACGCCGCTTGACTTACGAGACACATCCCAGCAGCGTAGGGTCATATCACTGCCAGACAACTTGCTTGAGTGATCACAGTACTAGTACAATAAACTATAGTACCTACTACTATGCCCTAGTTTGCATATAGTGGAGTAGGACTCTGCTCTACTACTAGCACCGGAGGAGTAGTATATTCTAAAATAGTTAAAAACTTCAATGTCCGAGCGTGGAATGACTACGAACCACCATCGGTGCTAACTCCAATCCCCAGCAAACATTCGCTAGGAGACATGGCAGTTGCAAACGCCCGCGACGCAGTTACAATACGTGTGTAAGGGTGGTGGTTTTGTCAAATACTATGGCTGAAAAACAGGCCACCTTTGGATGGAAATCTGGCGGTTATGTGGGATTCGCTAGGATTGGGCTCGTGGAGAACAATCGCCAGATATCATTACTAAAAAAAGGTTAAAACACCCGAGGCTATAACTTGCACCGGCTGACCACTAACAATGATACTAACATAGTTATAAAATGGTCAAAGAATGTGTCTATGTGGTGTTTGGAATTATATGCAAACTAGCAAGATGCCCGTGCATTGCACGGAATATCAAGATGCATTTTTTTACAAAACACCTATTGTGATTGACCCATGCAGGAGTAATCCATGTGTAAAAACTAATGATATCTCGAGAATTTCATCGAGAAAATGGTATCTCGAGAATTTCATCGATAAAATGATAACTCGAGAAAGATGAGAGATAAGGTGATGAGGAGTGGGGCGTGGTGGTGACTGGTGGTCAGACTGGGCGGAGGCATGGGGATGGACACCGCCGGCAGCGGCCACCATGCCAGATTGTTCCAGAGACTTTCTTTTTTAATTGCCCAACAATGAGGTTGTGGGAGATAAGGATGAACGAGGGAAGGCCTTATCTGCAAACGTGGAGACAGGTGCGGGTATCTTTTTGCAAAATTGCCATAGTTTGCTTTCTACCCATCAGATATAGATCATACGGTCTATATTGCAAGATGGCAGGCACACCATCATCACCAACTCGGTTTTTTATAAGAAAAAAAGTAGAGAAGTAGAGAGTAGAGAAACGGAGGGAGTACTGGTAAGGACACCATCTACTGCTTGGTGTGCTACTCCTGCGCTCCATTCGGCCGGCGCAACGTCCCCTACAGCCACTCCGTTCATGGACGGCCTGGTCGATGCCTGCAAGGTGCCCCGCGTCTACAAGATTTTCGGCTGTGAGAGGTACGTTGACCAGCACTCGCTAGCAGAGCATAGTTCCAGATGCGCGCACGCGCCCTGCTACTGCTATCAGTGCACACCGCCATTTGAGGGCTCGCTGGTGAGCCTCGTGCATCACCTCACGACACCATCCTTCAATCACTACTGGCCCACAGCGGTAAACATCAAGTACGAGACGTGCTACCCGTTCACCGTGCCGGAGTCGCTGGAGGATCACCGCCGCCTACTAGTCACGGAGGAGGACGGTAGCGTCTTCCTCTTGGTCGTGGGCACCGGCAAGGCCTGCGCAGGCCGCCGCCCTGTCTCTACAGTGTGCGTCAGGGGCAACGCCGCTGACGCCGACACGAGGCTGTTGTACTGGTGCGTGCTTACCGTTACTGCCCCACCGAAGTACGAGGGCGCCCACGCCGCCTCCCTCATGCTGAATGGGACTGTGCCGAGCTGCTCCGTTCCCAGCAATGTGGACATGGAAGACATCTGGTATGATTTTCACCCCAAGATGGTGCACGGGGACTCCAAGGAGGTTCACCTGGTCATATGCATTACGAAGTCAACTATTCATCATTAGTCTTCACTCAATGTAAGCCACTGTCTAAGCATGTGGAGACTTCTTATTTATATAGTATAGAACCTTCCATGCATGATCTTGCTCTATTAGAGTATCGCGCTTGAATAAAAGTGTATCCATTTGTGGTTTAGTCTAGAATCTTCCATGTATGCTTTTGCTCCATTAGAGTTCTCGCTTGCCATTTATGAGATTAATTGTGAATTTTTACTACAGTAACGGTGAAAGACTTAAGATGAACCATTTCTTACATCTCCTCTGCCCCTTCCGAAGTCATCCTGATTTACATTCATGGTGGTCTAGAAAAATAAACAAAATCGATACTCAAAAAATAATTCTTAAAGATCATTTCTTGCAAAGCACAATAAGTGTTATTTCTTCACAAGTTTTGGATGCAGGTTGAACAATTGAACGCTTTTGTTTGCAAAATATACTTTTATTTATCTATTTAGCCTACATTTACTATTCACCCGAATGCTTGTGATCTCTAGAGAATAAATAATATACGAAGAAACCTATCGATACTCGTTACACATGAGATGACCCCCACATACTTTGTTAAAATAAACAACTCCCCGATCAATGCATTTCACTGTTCCGTGCAACGCACGGGCACCTTACTATATATAGTACGACTATAAGTTTAACTAACATTATATATAGTACGATAAATGCTCATGCATGTCACCAATAATTATATCATTGAAAACTATGTTCAAATACGAATTCAACGATATAGTTTTTGTTGACATGCACTAACATTTTGTTAGTTAAATCTTCAATCAAATTACATGGGGGACTAATAAACCACGACGAAGGTAGTACTAGTGTAGACGGCGGCGCTGCATGGGAGTCTCACCCCGCTCGTGGCGCGGCAGTAAAGCCTTCATATCACAAAACCCCACCACTCCCAGTAATAAGTGGCCTGGTAAAATAAACGGACAAGCGACCATCACATCCCTTTGTCTTTTTTGTATTTCATCTCTCTGCATTTACTTTGTCTGGTTCATCTCGCACACTCAATCCCTAGCTAGTACTCCTAGTATCTCTAGCTACTACTCCTAGTATCCCTAGCTACTACTCCTAGGGCCAGTTCTTTTGGTGGCTTAAAAAATAAGCCGTCTCTTCCCTAGCTTTTCCCATAAGACTAGTCACAGTGGAGAGTAAGTTAAGGCACCTCACTCATTCATTTGGGCTTCTAAACTACTACCTCCATCCTGGTTTATTAGTCACCATTGTAATTTTTGCTAAATTTTGACCAAAGATTTAACTGATAAAGTATTAGTGCATGTCAACAAAAGTTATATTGTTGGATTCGTATTTGAACATAGTTTCCAATGGTATAATTTTTGGTGACATGCATAAGCATTTCATTAGTTAATTTTATGGTCAAAATTTGACACAAATTACAATGGGGACCAATAAACCAGGATGGAGGCAGTAGTTATGGGATTACTAATCTAGAAGCCTAAAAGAACCAGCCCTTGGTACTCCTAGTAGTAGTAATCAAGTTGGAATTCCAATTGCACGACACAACTTGTTACGCAAAAAATTACGAAGCGGTTTGGGAATTTGCATGCCTTCCCGACCAGTGAGATACTCCGTACAAAGTATGATAGAGAAATAACCATAGAGAAGGAAGCTAAAAGTAAACAATCAAATGAGCATTTTTGCATTTCTTTTGCATTGAGTCGTCTCACAAGCTTGACTAGTGTTGTTTTTCTACTTTTACAAAAACCGCATCGTAATGTCAAAATGTGCATTCACTACAAAAAAAAGACACATCTGTGACATTTTGGGCCGAACGATTTTTTTCTGTCATGCATATGACACTTCTATGACGATAATTGTGACAAAACACGGTATCATCATAGATGTGGTGGGATCGTAGTTCTATGACAAAAAATCATGACAGAAAATGGGCTTTTCGTCCTGGGCGCGTCGGAGACGCAACTGCATGACATTCTTTGGGCCGTCCATGACGGAAAAACCGTGGTAGAAGCAAGGGCGAGGAAAATATCGGGGAGTTCCCGGTTATGGTGGGTGGTCGGGGGCCGAGCATTGCGCGTTTCTCTCGTACATGTACGCACGTGGGTGCGAGGCGTTGGGCTCTAACTGAACCCGAGCGAGGTGTTCGCCTACTAAACCTGAGGGATTGCACTGTAGGCTACGCATTACTGAACCCGAGCGATCGATCTATTTGGCTGTTAACTGAACCCGATCAAGCGATTCCTTCGCTACTGCTGCTAACTGAAGCCGGTCGATGCTGCCTCTTGATGAACAGTGAGCGTTGTTGGGGGGGGGGGGGGGTTGGATGAACAGTTCCTGGTGGGGGGGATGAACAGGACCCCGTGGTAGTAGATGCCGTTGCCGTTGGATGAACAGGACGCCGATAGAGCCGGTTGGGGGTGGATGAACAGGACCCCGTGGAGGACTGGATGAACAGGACCCCGTGGAGGGCTAGTTGAACAATAGCCGGTGGAGGGCTGGATGAACAGTAGCCCGTGGAGGGGTGGTTGAACAGGACCCCGTGGAGAGGGCTTGTTGAATAGTAGATGGTGGAGGAGCGGTGGAGGTTGGATGAACAGGAGCCCGTGGATGAACAGTGGTTGGTGGAGGCAGGAGGAGAGACGCCGTGGATGAACAGTCGCAGGTGGAGGCTGGAGGAGGTCGATGGTGGATGAACAGTATCCCGTGGAGGTAGTCGATGGTGGAGATGAACAATATCCCGTGGGGTCCCGTTTTGCGGTACTCCACACCCCTCCCGATGAATAGGACCCCTGTTTCGACCATAGCGCTCCAACACAAGTCCGTTTCCTCCGTTTTGCGGTACGCCACACCCTTCCCGATCAACAGGACCCCGTTTCAACCGTAGGAGGTCCAAGGGAAGTCCGTTTCCTCCGTTTTGCGATACGCCAGACCCCTCCCGATGAACTGGATCCCATTTCGACCGTGGCCGGTCGAACACAAGGCCGTTTCCTCCGTTCTGCGGTACGCCAGGCCTCGTTTCGATCGGCTGTTCCGTCCAAGCCGGTTGGCTCCCGATGAACACGAAGACGCAGTTTCTCCATTCCGACCCAACCATGTACACGAGCCCTGGCCGTACGTATGCGCGAGTAGGCGTTCGAGACCCCGCCCATATGTACGTGCGTGGCCGTATTTTTGGCGTGTGGCTGTATGTACGTGTACACGGTTTAGACGGGACAGCCTGAACTGCTACATGGGGGGCTCTACTATGACATGTGCCGCTACTTACTCAGCCACGGTTCATAATTGCAGAGCGACCACTCGACCAGTATGTACGTACACGTTCCGACAAGACAGACAACGGTACGTATGCTTCGATCGGGTGGGTCCCAGCTGTCAGGGAGGGTAAGGACGCACTTCCTTGCGTGCGAAAATATAGCTAATGGGTCGCAACTGTCAGGGAGGGGATCTTTGTTTTGCCCGTAATAAGGACACACTTCCTTGTGTGCAAAGATGTAGCTCGTGGCTCCCAACAGTCAAGGGGAGAAAACACTTTTTTTAGGGTAAAAAGGATGCAATTGCATGCATGCGTCCACGGGCGTGGTGCGTCCCTACTGTCAGCCTCTCACGTATAGTCATCTTCCGATGACTCTCGTTTGTTGACCAAGTTGACCACACCTTGCCAAGCGCACCAAGGCTGGTGGACAACGGCGAGGCCCCAGACTGGAACGTCCGGGAGATGGGGAAGACGCGGCAGTGGAGTCGCAGATGGAGAGGAGTGGGAAACTTGACTGGTTCGGGTGTGCGGCAGCACTGCCGCGGTGCCGCCCACGGGAGACAGGAGCTAGAACAGAGGTTGAAGAAGGAGCACGGCTGTTGGATTAACATCCAACGGTCCAGCTGCTAGAACCATTTGTTGATTAAGTTGACAAAGCCCCGCGTACACGTCCGCTTAGTAGGCCCACAAGTCAGCCACCAAATCTGACTGGTCCCAGCTGTCAATGGGAGGAATAGTTTTTTCGCATAACAAGGAGGCACTTCCTTCCATGCGAAGATACATCCGGTGGGTCCCAGCTGTCAGGGGGAGGAAACATTTTTTTCAGCTTAATAAGGAGGAACTTTCCTTGTGTGCGACCATGGACCTCGTGGGTCCGAGCCGTCAGGCTCTCCACGTACGGTCCTCTTCCGATGACTCTCGTTTGTTGACCACGCCGCGGCGAGCACAGCGAGGCGGTGGACAACGGCGAGGCCCCAAACAGGAACGACCCGGAGATGGGAAGACGTGGCAGTGGAGTCACAGATTGAGAGGAGTACAAGGGTTATAATTGGTTCTGGTGCAGCGTGGGGCAGCGGTCGGTGGAGAATAACAGGAGGTGTGAAGGGGTGGAGGGATAGCCTAGCCGGCGGTGGGGTAATGCTTCGCAGCGATGCATGCTAAGCGGAGCCGCTAGCCGCCGGAGGCCGCACCAGGCGGTCCCGGCAATGCTAGAGGAAGACGACAAGAGATTGAAGGTGCATGACGGCCGTTGGATATAAATCTAATGGCTGTGGATGTCATAATCATTTGTTGACCAATTTGACAATGCCTTGCGTAGGCTTCGACCTAGTGGCCCACATGTCAGCCTACAAAAACGTCTCATATATTTAACCCATGTTTTCTAGAATTTACAGTCCATTTGCTGGGCTGGGTGAACAAATAATTTCGCGTCAATGCGGCCCATTTAATATTTTCTAAGAAATCCCAGCCCATTTGCACTTTCTTGAAATACACGAAATAGCTGGGCTCGTTCTATATATAATGTTAGGTTAGAAGGAGCAATTAATATCAAAAAATAAACCGGGGGACACAATTTTTATATATAAAATTAACAAATTAGCGAGTTATTGCTCAAAACAAAAATGAGCGCGTTATTATTACATTGGTCCTTAAAATCTTCGCAAGCTTTTGTACGCAATCACCAGGATTTTCCTTGCCTGTGAGTAAAAAACAACCAGGATTTTCCTTGCCAACTTCTGTTAAACATTTACTTTTATAAGTTAATAACATGTGGGATGTTTTTATAATATATATATAAGTCTTTATAAAATATACGATAATTGTAATAATATAAATATATATAATGTGGTTAGAAGGGAACACATAAATTGGACACAACATTATTATTCTTTTATACAGATAAATAGAACAGAGATCTGCGTTTTATTAAAAAATACATTGGGCTGCCGATCTTTAAGAAAAAGTAAAACCTACGCTGGGAGGCCCATAGGCTGGTATGGACCTCAAAAAATAAGTTGAAACCACTGTCTCCATATGTCGTGGGCTACGCATGTTAAAAAACAAAACCTAGGCCTAGCTGATACTTGTTCGCCCTCTAGAAAAAAATGATACCAGCTAGATCGCCGATACCCCTTTCCCGCAACAAAAAAAAGAAAGATCCCCGATACCCCTGAAAAAAAGCTCCCTGATGACAGTCATCGTTGGAAATTTATTTTGTTTATTGACTAAGGTTGACAAACCCGTGGGCCCTAACGTCATTATACAATTAGGAGGAAGCTTTTTTTTCAATGGGGAACTTGCTTGCGTACGGCTTGGACCTGGTGGGTCCCCACGATCAATATCTCGGTGTACAGTCCTCTCCGGATTCCTCTTGTTTTTGAGCATGTTGACAACGACATACGGCGGCGCCATGGCGAGCGCACACGGACGGGAAAGAACTAGAGCCGGGGAAGACTCCTTCATTCTTTCAAACATACCGCACTAGCCCGGTGGCCGCAACCCTCTCACCCAGAAGTTGTACTTCCTGGGTTCGATTCCAACTGGCGCAGTTGAAAAATATCTAACACTTGCCAAAATTTCGTCCCTAGTTTACCCAGTTTTTCGCACACTCAACATTGTCTTGCCATTCCCAGTTTCAAAAAAAACCATTGTCTTGCCATTTTGAAAAATAGCATATCTTTTTTACTTTGCATCATATAAAGATGTGCTATACATGAATGTTGATCAGCATGATGTTAACTTGTTGTTAGTTCCATTTTTTACCATGAATATAATTTCCAACATTCTGTTATCCATATTTGAAAAGTGCCTGTTGATTTAAATGCCCTGCCTCTGAAACATGCAGTTTCTTATGTGAAAATCACTTGGACAAGCAGCCATCACCGGTGTTGGATTCGATGCCGCGCTTCTTCAATCCCCCGGCAGGCGCGAGGGGGAAATAAACTTCCGTCCCGTGCTGCCGGTTGGGGAATGGATCGAACTGGATTAAAGAGGGGGCCGGCGGCCTGACTGAAGAAGCACATCAGACGCGAGTTTTTTTCTTCAGTGGATGGCTCTCGATGGCATTTTTTTACTTGCCTATGCACCATACAAATTGTATTTTTAGCCTCCCAGTCCGTGGTGGACCAGCAACCCATTTGCTGGGCGGGCCAACCAACAGAAACTAGCACTCGATTTTTCATCAAGCCCCAAAACAACGCAGTACTATGTTTGTTTTGAGGCCGAAAACATTACGGCAGGGGTTGAGCGGGGGAGGGGGGAAGACAGAGCAAAAAGATTAAAAAGAGCTAATGCGCCGTTGCTACCCTATCAAAGCAGGTGCAATTCTTCTCGGAAAGAAGGTGTGCCGTTGACAGCCACACGTCACAAATCCCACAGTAGACGTACTAACAAGTTCACACACAAGTACAACAGAAGGTAAACATTCGTATCAATCTCTGGTTCACAAGACACGTTCATATTCATAGCCAACATTCACAATCAACAACTCAAAAGATGCATATATACACAAGTTCAACATGTCTATGCATCCAAATGATTGATAGATCACACGACAATATTCATAGATAATTCACAAAAAGATTCAGATATACACATGTTCAATATGTTTATGCATCCAAATGATTGAGATCACAACCAATATCATCCATGGATGGACTTTAATTACCTAGGGTACAGACTGGTAAATGGTGTTTAGTCGGTGGTACTTCTTGCTAAAATTAATGCTTGTACGAGTAAACTTTCGAGTACATAAGAGGCAACACAGACAATTTGAACTTTGCTTATAGGTTTATCCTCAAATAGTGGCCTCGTGCCGAGGGAGGTTTGAGAAACTTGGCCACTACTTTCATCCAACTAGTTTACTGGCTCATCTTGGTCTTGTAGCTCGCCAAAATTCTACATTGCAGACAAGAAAGGAGGCGGTTGAGAAAATGAGCAACCCAATTTTTTTGTGCAGTTCAACTGAAATGGAGCATCCCTGGCGTGCAGACTGATTAAGTGCCAGATGAATATACGCGTCAACCAACTTGTCTGGAATCTTTAGACTCCATGCCATACAGTTCGCTACCATATGTGCCGATAACCAAAAGGCACAAGTTGGGACCAAAGACTGGACTGCGTTTTTCTGGGCTATGCGCCAAGCAATATTTTTGGCGTTCACTCTCCTAATACTTGGAGTTTGACAACTGGTTGACGCCGGTTGATACTCGAATGAATATAGGCACTTCTTCTTGTCAACATCGATGCTTGTCTGAGTGAACTTTGGAGTACATAGCAGCACATAAGTATCTGTCCATCTGATCTTTTTGTGCAGTTCTACTGAAATCGCCCAATGTAATGATTTGCCTGCGAGTTCAGGCTCCAAGTTACTCCTTTATGAAATCGGCAAACAGTAGCACAATACCAAATTACCAATACATATGACAAGCACAATAATCAGGATAAAGACCAGTACCAACCTGTGTGAGGTAGCATATCAATTACTATTTCCTTTGACTGGAAGCCGAGATAAGCGAAGCGACTGACAGCAAAGGAAGGAAGCAAGCCGAGATAAGCGACTGACAGGAAAGGAAGGAAGCAGTCGAGGCAATGAAGCACCCAAAGTTTTTGTGCAGTTCCACCAAAATCGAGCATCCCTGTTGGCACATATATTGAGAGAGTGAGATTACTGTAATAGTGGGACTAGTTGATGAAACATACACTAACAAATAGAAGCACCCTCATTATCTTAATGGGTAAAGTTAGCAACATAGTAGTCTTGCTTAAAGAGAGGTATTAGTTTATTTAATCAGTGCCAATTAGCTCAACACTCAAAGCATTGCCATGTATCATAGGTTGCAAAACTTTAACGTGCAAAGATAAAGGAGTTTCTCATGACAGTAGCACGATACAAATAGAGATGACAGCAAACTAATATGGATGAAGGCCTTAGGCCGGTACCAACCTGAGCAAAAAAGCTTATTCATGTAGTCCCAGAAGAGATGATAAAGCACTCACTGGAATCACTCAATAGTATATATTTTTGTGCACTTCAAATGTATGGTTGAAATCACTCTTGTTTACCAGTGCTGAGATTATATCAAAAGATTATCAAGAACTTCCAGCAGAGTTAAAGCACTGGCTGTTCATTGTATTGTCTTGTGTAGTTCCACTAAAATGTATGATTGGCACAACATGATCCCTGTTTGCACAAGTAGGAACAAGGTGAAACCTTCATTAGCTTAGTGAGAAAGGATAGAAAGACATTAGCATATTACTCTAACAGTAGCATCAAATTCATGATGGACAATACGCAAAACATTGCCTCATTGAACCAATGGCAATAAATTGACATGCAAAACAAAAGCACTATTATGTCATGATACTACCAAGATTCCCTCCCTGCTCCACCACATGATTCACCTCCACAGATACACATACACACGTAGATGATTCAGCATAGGGTGCTACTAAAGATTTGTTGAACTCTGACAGGAAAATTAGGCAGCAATAAATTAGTGGTACTTAAGTACTCCTAATTAATTAAGTGACCCTGCGGGAGAGACATCAGAAGTGGAAGGGCTCCCTGGAGGATCGTCTCACATGTAAGGTAGACGTTGCCGGAGCCCTTGAATGGCCTCAACTGAGGCCTCGGGCTTCAGCAAGATCACCTTGGTACTGTTGATCGTGTAGAGCTAGGTCACAGATGCATCCAGAATCTAGTTACTTAGTATGATGTGTCGTCAACCCAAGTACTACTCTGCTGCATTTATCTATCTATCTCTACTCGACTCTACTCTTATCTACTCTACTCTTATAAAAAAACAGAGTTGGTCATGATGGTGTGCCTGCCATCCTGCAATATAGGCCGTCCGATTTATATCTTACGGATAGGAAGGAAGCTATGGAAATTTTGCAAAAAGATACCCACAACCCTCTCCACATTTGCAAAAAAGGCCTTCCCTCGTTCATCCTTTTCTCTCACAAGATAAACTACTCATACAAATGCATCTTGATGTTACATGCAACGCACAGGCATCTTGCTAGTTTTCCAAGTAAATTAAGACTAGTAGCAACACAGCAATACAATACCACTAGCAAGATGTCAGGATAACATAGGACGGTACCATCGTGTGATCTCCATTTCCTCTTTATTCTTCTTCTTCCTCCTCTTCATGCTCCATTTCTCTTTCTCCTCACCAGTTGGTGAAACCAAGTACATGATTGGCCTTCTATTTCAGAATTGGTTTTGTCAGCTAGGGAGTACAAGTGTACTAGTAAACAATAGCATTATTTTCTTATGGCAGTCGCAAAATAGACATGAACACATGCATTAAATATCATTCTTACCTAAAGGAAGGTTATGGTGCCAATATGGATGATGAGGATTGGAACATAGATCTCCCTTTGTGCAGTTCCACTGAAATGAACCAACTGTTCCATTCTGACATTCCAGTTAAACAACACAAAAGTCACTTCTTTTAACAAGTGTTTTGTGCAGTGCACCAAAAGGTCACAACAGCAACCAGGTGAAATGGATATCCCTGTTTGCACAAAAAGCTACAGAGGAAACAGTCCAAGTCTCAAATAATTACAGGCAAAAACATTTGGCTAAACTTGTCATGGCTTATAACAGTGCCATGGCTTTATTTTACCAGGGGCATTAGATTAAGAATAGCTAAATATTTGGTATAAGGGCATGGGACAGTGGGTGCACCAGCAGTCCACCACCATGTACCTTAACCGGGGCATAAAGTGGTGATTCAGAGTTTGTTGCCCCGAGAAACAAACATCCAAGAAACATATCTGGGTTGGTCCCATTTTTGTTCACTCTAGCCACCTACTCCTATGTGTGGATAGCAAATCTAGTCCTGGTCATACCACTGTGTACAATGTTTCCCCTATATTTCCCTTTTCAACCAAGAGACCGGTTGGATGACCAGTCTGTACTACTTTCACCCCCTTTCCTTCCTGTTTGTGCATACTAAATTCCCCCACCCCCACTTTATTTCTTGTTTGAACCAAGTACAAGATTTGACTCCATGAAGTAGCTTTACCTCTAACAATAGGAGAAATAAAATAGGTGACGTTGGACCATCCGATCGAGAGGGGCCGAGAGGTAGAAAATGATGCACATGCAGCGACTAGCGAGCTGGGGAAGTAGAGCTAGGGCGGTTTTGAAGGAAGATATACCTGAAGGTCGTCGGGATGTGGATAGGTGGGCAGCGGGAGGCCAGATCTGCCCACACTAGGGCAACGACGAAGGGATCGGAGGACCTCCCGTGCTGGCACTCGGCCAGAGATAATGGTGCGGCCGGCGGTGGGTCTCCCCCCTCGCTGTCGACGATGACCTAAACGCTGCCCCTCCTCCCCTGCACCGACAGTGGGGGATACGTCCGGATTTGTAACCAGCGGTGAGGATAGAAAGACAGTGTTACCACCGCTATCTTGTTTAGATCTGGAGAGGATGAGAGTGTGTGAATAGAGCAACCCTAGCAAGGAAGTGCGGAGGCTCCAGCCTATATATATGTAGTGGGGTAGTTTTCCTTTTTCACTCCATCAAAACACTCGTTTAAAATTGTGTACGTGCCAGGTCGCCGTTTTTTGAGTTGTTGATTTTTTTGAGATAGCTACCTGCTTATTCCAAGTGGTGTTACAGTGTACCAGGTCGCACTTTGTATCGTTCAAGTCTGGTACAAGACCCTCCATTAAATGAACAACCACCGCCTCATAAAATTTGTGAACAAGCCCATGGCTAAAATTATCAGAAACGTGGGCTGCCCCAACATGCATTATTATTTATATTTTCTATGTGGGAGTATCCTCAAAACAAAATGCGAGAGTACAATATTTATTGGGCCCCTTTGTAATTGGTGCTAAATTTTGACCAAAGATTTAACTAACAAAATGTTAGTGCATGTTAACAAAAATTATATCATTTGATTCGTATTTGAACATAGTTTTCAATGATGTAATTTTTTGTGACATGCATGAACATTGGTTAGTTAAATTTATAGTCAAATTTTGGCAAGGTGCAATCAACACATGCAAGTATCAAAAGGAAAGTCACGACATGCATGCATGCGTTGTAATTAATGCATCGGTAAACCCAAATTATTGAAATATATCGAGTGCAGTGCTTTGATGTGTTGCGTCAACTCGTACAACAATGAGAAGTTTGATTACTACAACGCCCTCTCACTCGCGGACTGAGCTCCGGTGCCTTAACTGCACCTACCTTTGGTTGTATGATAGGTGGGCCACCCACCTGTTGGGCCCACCTATCATACATGCAAAGGCAGGAGCAGTAAGTCAATGAAGCTGCGTCCCTCCCTCGCCCATGAGCATTGTGGCTGGCAGGACTAGGAGAAGCTTTCACTACACGCTCTGCCTCCCGCACGCGGTGGACATGCAGCAGTTCATTCAGTGTCAGATGGACAAAAGCATACTGTAGTACTCCACTGCAGTAGTACTCCATCATTGTTCGACTTCCCGAAGAAGCGAAGAGCCAAGCGCAGCCTGGACGCTCGCGTGACAGTTTCATGTGTAGAGTAGTCTAGGATAGCGTGTACCGTGCCTCTAAGCTTAAAATCGTTGGGGTCGGCTCCATGCTATGAGGATGTCTCGAAGCATTTTTTTGATTAAATAATGTTCTAGCCCTACCTGTCATCCTGGTGATTGTAGTTTGCATGCTCATCTGGTCAAGACATGAATATATATTTTAATTTGTGGTGGGGTAAATGTTAGAGGTTGCAGCAAATATATTATACACTGCGGGTCTTTTAGCCAAGTTTAGAGGCAAGCATGTGGGGCCAGTGCTATGATGTGTCGCATCAACTCATACAACAAGGAGAAGCTTGATTTTACTACTACACGCCATCTCCCTCGCCCATGCGCGCGGTGGCTCGCAGACGAGGACATGCTTTTGCTGATACTACAACAAGCTATCCCTCCCGCACGCGGTGGACGGACATGCAGGAGTGGATTGGATACTGTAGAAGTAGTAGTAACATCATTGTTCGTCTTCTCGAAGAGGCGAAGAGCCAAGCGCAACCCGAACGTGGCAGTTGTGAACCTTGGAGCACGCATATAGCCAGGCTCTTGCATGAGACAAAATTGCTATGTGAGACCAATATTGTAGTACTACTTGCTAGTATAGCCCTGTAAACCGGAAAGGAGTATTTTCCGTTCTAGAGATTTCAACAAGTGACTAGACTACACCCTAAATGAGTGAATCTACACCGTAAATAAATACGTAGTTCTCTTGTTTTCCTCTCCGCCTTGGTCGCGGTGCACAATATTGAGTACTCCTATATGACTAGCTGCTCTATCTACATGCGGGACATCAAAGCATCCGGGCCCGCGTGCCATCCACCAAATCACAACGAGGTGCTACAGTCGAGACTCACCAGTCACCCCGGTGTGGCTGTCATGACCCGTCATATCACAAAACCCACACCTTTACCAGCAGTGGTAAAGTGGCCTCGAAGTTGGACTAGATGAAGCAACCATCATTTCACTGGAACGCTCGTTGAAGCCCTTTCTCCCCTTTCTTGAAGAAATCCTCACTCCAGGCTACTCACTTCTGCCATTTTTCTTCTGTACCGACGAAGGAAAGGTGGGCGAATCAGTGATGCTACTATATTTTCATTCCAAGGATCTTCTTTTTGCGAAGCACCGACCGATTCTCACGGCCTATTCTTTTCCCGTTTTCATTGCGGTTGTGGTTTCCTTTCAATTGCTTTTTTTTGCCAGTTCATTGATGGATCCAGGAGCACTAGGCAAAGAGTTGCCGGCGGACAACCCACTGGAGACAACGATCTCCAAGAAGCGAGCACCGACCAATGAGTTGACCATGTTGGCGGGCCAACCCATGGAGACGAAGAACTCCAAGAAACAAGCACTGGCCAAAGAGTTGACGACGTTGGCAGACAAACTCCTCAAAGAAAGCTGGAAGAACAGCAAGGGCCCCACCGTGCCTACGCTAGAAACTCTAATGGCCACCTATGCGAGGCTCAAGGCCGAGTTTGAGGAGATAGTCACCGTTGAGAAGTAGTATTCCCCTGGCAAGGTGATGGCCCCCATCGAGGACGAGGAGATGGCCCCTGGAGGGATGGGATCCCCCGGTGAGCTGCACAAGGTAAAAAAATAATGGCTTACCATAGTTGTGGTTTTTATTTGCAATGTGCTTGCTAATATGTTAGGGTTGTGCAGGTGCCGGTGGACGTCCTTGATGATTCCGATGTTGCGGCCCGACCTGTGGACAACGCCCCAGAGATCGTTTTCGATGTCGCGGTCCATCCTGTGGACATCGCCCCGGAGATCGATTCCGATGCCGTTGTCCATCCTGTGGACATCGCCCCAGAGATCGATTCCGATGTCGCGGTCCATCCTGTGGACATCGACCCAGAGATTTATTCCCATGCCGCCGTCCGTGCTGTGGTCATTGCCCGAGAGATCGATGACAAGAAATAGTTGGTCATGCTAATCCTTCAGGCTAGTTTGCATTGTGTTTAATTACCAGAATGATGCGTGTTATCAAACCATCTTAGGGCTAGTGCACTGTCTTGTGTGGGCGGTACTTGCTACTTTTGTTTGATAGTGAATCCTGCGAACCCTCTCCGAGTTATGGAAACAGATGTATCCTCACCAACTTTTGATGTAATATATGGCATGCTTAGATGTAAGTTTGAACTGTTTATCATATCAGCAGGGCTTGTTTGATGATTCTTGGTGTTAGTAGGCTAGCCACTGTGCGAGCTATAGTACTTGCAAAACACTGACCGAAGAGAAATGTTGGGGCTGATGAGCTCGTGGTACGCTTATAGGTCTTATCCATCGTCGATCGGCCAATAGCCCAAGCTCCTAAAATTGTAGGCTTAGCGATCGATCTGACAATAGTCGACACAGATCATTCAGGCCTCATTTGGTTCATAGGGTAGGAAAATCGTAGCAAAAGTACAGAGACGTACAACACAAAATCATAGCAGTACAGAGACATACTCCCTCCGTTCCAAAATAGATGAGTCAACTTTGTACTACTAACTTTGAAATGGAGGGAGTACAAATCCTAGGCGGGCTAGTTTGGCCTAGTGGGTTTCAGTGATATGACGTGGTATAGTGCCGTAGCAGTATTGCGGGTATAATAAGTTTTCTTGAAGAAGCGGAATTCAACGAAGTCATGATGGTTCCTTCGTCCGACCAACTTACAGTGGGAAAGGTTGGGCCTGCGCTACGACCGGGGTGGACCAAGATAATTTCGTGCATTGCAGGTGGACCAGGATGGTCGACGTCCCACATGTCGGCGAAGGAAAGTATTCTTTCCGATATAGAGGACGGGCAACGAGTATTCATTGTTTATTTTTTATGAAAGCTATTGTCTCCACTGTTACAACAGAGGAGTGTGAAACACGGCAGCGCAGTGAACTTGGCATGTGCACCTCTCCCTCCTTCCTCATGTAATACTACCATAGTGTTGACTATAAGGTTGGCTATAAGGTTACAACTTTTTCTCACTTTCTCTCTATCTATTTCCTCTCAAATGTTTTTTACCTTTCTTTTTTAGACACAATTGTTTTTTATGCCTCTTTTTTCCAGAATTAGTTTTTTATACCTAGGAGCACGTGTAGAGACGGGCTCTTGCAGAGCCCACTCCTTGACTTTGTCAATGCCTCTCTCTCCTCCACATAAGCGGGCTTATAGCCCAGTATTTTACTAGTACTACTTGCTATGAATGCGGGCAGCTGGCATCTGAGGGGGGAGCGCGCGTGGGAGGTGGGGGGTTCTGGTGGGCCAGGGCGGTCAGAAGCAGGCTTGGAAGCGGTCCGGACTCCAGCATGGCCCACCTCACATTATCACCATATATTTCTTGGAGTCCGTGCGCAGCAGGCGGGCGATCTCTTCTCCCTCCCCCGTCTCTCTTCTCAGCCGATGCCCGCTGAACGATTAGATTTTAGATATCGACGCTTTATTCAATTGCAGTCCCACATGTCAGTGAAAATGCAAGACAACACGTGTCCCCTTTGGTGAGTGGCGTGCGAGCCGGATTGTCTGGGGTGCGACTCGAACGCGACGCGTACGAGTCATAAGTGTGCCACCTTTTCCTTTTGAACTTGCAAAGCGTAACATTTTCATGCGATCGATCGACAGAAATCCAGACCAAAATGACGAGGGCGGTGCTTTCCCGTGCGTTAGGTGGGCTAGTTTGAGTGATTTGACATGCTACAGTGCCATCCACTTGCTCCATTTTTATGTAAGCAAGAGCCTACACTCTTACGTGGGAGGAGTGCGACACACGGCGGATCTGATTTTGATCGAGGGATAACTGTTCCCTGCGAAATAATGGAGCACTGTTAGCGATTATAGCATGATAGTTAGGGCATCTCCATCGCTGGCCCACAAATTTACACCGGCATCTGTCCGAGGACACTGATGCCAGAGGATGCCATCCAATGCTACCCGCATACCTTTCGACAACTATGTGAACTAACCGGACGAAATTCGTGCAAACAAAGCAAATTTCAGATTAACCGGATGAAATTCATTACATTTCGAAAACTTTTCCTATAAACTGGATGAAATCCATTACATATTTTGCACAAACCGTGCTAAAACCTACTGTAAACCTAATCTAAACAAGCGCCGGCGCTCGACCACCATGTCGGGCCATGAACCCGAGAAAGCCGGCCATTGCCTTTGCCTCCTCCTCATCCGCCTCGATAACCTCCTCCTCCGGAGCACAAGGTTCTGAAGATTTCCGCCTCCACGTCGCCGTCAAGCGGCTAATCGGCCGCCGATGTTTATCCCACCAAGCTTGGCGTCGACTGAGTGGAGGAGCAGTGGCCTTCCTGGGACCAGAGCGACGGTGACCTACCGTGTACTACTCTTCCTCGCTGCCGGCTTTGCCCGTGCACGCGCGCCGGCTTCGTGGTCGTGGCGGCGGAGGGCGGC